>NC_058132.1:255933485-255955757 GCF_016433145.1 Gracilinanus agilis
TGGAGTCTCTTTGCTAGTATTCTATTTAAGATTTTTGCATCTATGTTCATTAGGGAGATTGGTCTGTAGTTTTCTTTCTCTGTTTTTGATCTCCCTGGCTTTGGAATCAGTACCCCTTTATCATTTTTAATTTTTATACCTTAAATTTATAAAGGATTGCTTTCTGAATAAGGATGGGGGAGAACACATATTTAAAATGAATATGACATTAAAACAAAAAGGTCTCAACAAAAAACAAAATTTATGTGAAAAGAATATACACTAGTCATGGCAGCTTGGTTTCAATGGCAGCCAAGCTTTCACTATACAGTAAAGAGAACTAAAAAAGGTTGCCAGTGGTCACTATCCCTTCGAAACCTGAAGAAAAGCTGCCAAAGGCTTTTTTTCTTTCACCTCTTTACCAATTTTCTCTCTCTCTCTCTCTCTCTCTCTCTCTCTCTCTCTCTCTCTCTCTCTCTCTCTCTCTCTCTCTCTCTCTCTTTCTCTCTCTCTCTCTGTCTGTCTCTCCTTCCCCCACTCCACCTGCTTTGTCTCATCTCTCCCTTTTAGGCACATCTATTTGATTTTTCTCACTATTTCTTTAAACTCTTTCTGCTTCCTGATGATGTTTCATAAAAACAAAACAACAAAAAACTCCCTTATGAATCATCATACTTATTTTGTGATGCATATCTATATAGGGAAGGCGAATGAAGGATAGAAATGACTTGCTGGAAATACCAAGAAATTACCAGGCAGAAATTTAAATATCTGTATAAAATTTTAGAGCTTTGTCCCTTTTTGTGTGTGAGAAAATTTTATGGTGATAATTTTAATTAGTCATTTAAAAATAAATTTCCTCCAAAGAAAAACTTAATTGTATCAGGCACTTTAGAAAACAAGCTGTTGTGACTAGACTCAGGGGTCTTACTTAGATTGGGAGAACAACCATTGTCAAGGGAGAGATGAAGGCCATTGCCTCTCCCTCCTTGACATGGGCCAAACACAGTAATTAAAAAGACCAAATGTCCAGCCAAACCTTGGCCGCAGTGACATTTGCTGGTCATACAAGTATATCCTATCACATTCTACTTATGCTGATGAATCTGTACCTAAAAATTGCTGCCTGTGAAAGAATCCTGTTTTGCCTTGTTAAAAACTGAATCTGATTATAGAAATTTCACTTTTTCATGCCATTACATTTTTTTTGCCAAGAATAATGGCAGTCAGGATATGTCTGGAAATCAGACTTTGAGTTCATAATTGATAACTTCATTTAACAAGGCTGCTGATGTGGCAAATAGCCTCTCCTTCTCAAAGAAGCCATCTTATTCTATTGACTTAAAACTATAGTGCATAAGGCTTTATATGCCAGTGTAGAAATCATTCAAAGGAATCCTTACACACATAAACTCAACAGTTTTTTGGTTATTTGTCTAACCTACCTAAAGTCAAACTGGTATGTTCTAGGATTCATTTAAGACACTATATATTGGGATAGAGGGTTTGTAACTTATAGTAGAGTGATAATGATGAAAACATACTTGGAAAGCAAAAGAAAAGAAGATTAAAGAGTTCAGCTATTGTGATCCTTATGTTCAGATATAGGGGAGGGGAATCATGGGATCCTGGGATCACATGAGATCACAGATAATTAAAAAAAAAATTTTAAAGAATCTTAGAGGCCATCTAGTCCAACCTATTCATTTTGCAGAAGAGGACTCAGGCCTAGGCAAGTTAGGTGACTTGCCTATGAAGACTTGTCAAAATAACACCAAACAAAAATATAGAAAAAGAAAAGATGTATAAAAACTCAGTTTCTTATAGAAAATTCTTTGCTTTAAAAAATTTTTATTTAGTTTCCATTTTGAAAAGAATGACAGAGAGTTTATTGACTCCCTCAATTTCTATTTAAAAAAACTAAATGATTATTCATACACATTTGGCTAGAAAAGTTCCTGTGGATGGACTCTAAGTTAGAAATTTCAGTGTATGCAAATAATGCACAGGTCAGTTGATGAAGACATTAGGTGATTTTAAGAATTATTTTTATTTCTATAGAAGTATGAAACTATCTTGTTGCAAGTTTTTTATCTGGTAAATTTAGCTTTAAATACAATTGTACTTAGGATGCTAAATGCTGTTTTTCAAATATAATAAATATGATATATTTCAATTATTAAAAATGACCACTTTTTAGAAAAGTTAACAATCATTGAATTTCTATCATGAATTATAGATGAATTAAAATTGCCTTCTTTATTTGACCTTGGGCAAATTACTTAGTCTCTCAAGAGTCTATATAACTTGCCCTACCTCAGGCTAGGATGTGAGACAGGAACAAGGAAGAGATTCTTACTGGGGCATAAGAGCAAGAATGGTAAAAAAAAAAAATTACTAATACAAGGGAACTCAGACCTTTTTGACTTGAGTACTTCATGACTTCCAGTACTTCCAGTACTGTATTCATGCCACTAGCTAGCTGCTTTCAATAAGTTAAATTAAAAATGCAATTCCCTAAAGTGAACCTTTAAGCCAAACAAACTGTAAGTGGAACCCATCATGACACAGATTTTCTTTCTTTTTTTTCATTGACCAAATCAGGGTAAGTGGTGTAGCCTAGTGGAAAGAGCACTGGACCTAGGACAGGTGACCTGGTTTATGAAATTGATTCCATCACTAACTAGTTACGTGTTGTTGCCCAGTTATTTCATTTTTATGCAACATAATTTACCCCATTTTAACTCTATCTTCCCATTTTTTCTAAGAGCAATCTTTTTTTTTTCACCCCTTGATTTTTTTATATCATTCTAAACAGCTAACTATCATACCATCTGTTTATGTATACTTCTTCTAACTAATATGATAGTGATAAAAATTTAAAACTTACAAATATCATCTTTTCATGTAGGAACATAAACAGTTCAATCTTATTGAGTCCCTTAAAGATTTCTCTTTAATTACCCTTTTCTGCTTCTTTTTAATTTTGTATTTGGAAATGAAATTTTATGTTTAGGTCTGGCCTTTTCTTCAAGAATGCTTGGAAACATTCTATTTTACTAAATGACCATTCCCCGCCCCAACCCCCCCTGGAAAGAATATAGTCATTTTTGACAGGTAGGTGATTCTTGATTGGAAACTCGGGTTCCTTGCCTTCAGGAATATTTTATTCCAAGCCTTCTATGTAGAAGCTGTAAGATCTTATGTAATTCTAATTGGGGCTCCATGATATTTAAATTATTTCCTTCCATCTGCTTGCAATATTTTCTCCTTGGCCTGGAAGCTCTTGAACTTGATTATAAAGTTCTTGGGAGTTGTCATTTGGGGATTTATTGAAGGAAGTGACTTGTGGATTCTTTCAATTTTTATTTTATCCACTTGTTCAAGAATATCAGGGCAGTTTTCTTTGATGATTTCTTATAATATGCTGTGTAGGCTCATTTTTTTATCATGACTTTCAGGTAGCCAAATAATTCTTAGATTGTCTCTCCTGGATCTATTTTACAGGTCAGTTGTTTTTTTTTTAATGAGATATTTCATATTTTCTTCTATTTTTTCATTCTTTTGGTTTTGTTTGATTATTTCTTGATGACTCATGAAGTCATTAGCTTCTATTTACCCAATTCTAATTTTTAAAGAAGCATTTTCTTCCATAATCTTTTGATCCTCCTTTTCCATTTGGTCCATTCTACTTTTTTATGGAACTCTTTTATTCATTGGATTTTTGTGCCTCTTTTCCCATTTGATGAATTTTGCTTTTTAAGCTGTTAAATTTCTTTTTGCATTACCTTAATTTCTTTTCCCCCAATTTTCTTCACCTCTCTTATTTGGTTTTTGATTTCCATTTTGAGTTCTTCTAGTACTAAACACCAATTCTCATTTTTCTTTGACATTATGCATGTGGTTGCTTTGATCTCACTTTCTACTACTGACTATGCCTTGCTATTCTGTCTCCAGAGAAATTTTCTATGGTTAGGTATTTCTTTTTGCTGTTTGCTCATTTTCCCAGCTTTTTTTTGTCTGTGGCCTTGGAGTTCTGAAAACTTCTGATTTTTGTCTCCTCTGCTGATGTTTTGCAAGATTCATAACTGTACTAGGGCTTTCACCACGGGCTTGAAAGGGTTAAGTGCTATGGACTTTGGGACCTCATTGAAGACTGGTGCTAGGGTTTGGGACTTCAAGGGATGGGTGTGGGGTGCTTTGCTGTTGGCTTAGGTAAGGTCCTGGGGTCCTGAAGTTGGCCTATGCCCAGGCTCAGAACTTGGTGCAATAAATGGGGGGTGATTGGCCCATACTTCTTTGTGTGCAGTTTTCCAGTTTCCCCCTTATCCCATAAAATGTATTCTCTCTTCACACCTTTCAAGTTGTTTTCTGCAGGAGAATCCTCTTACTCTTTCTCCTTGTTGATTCTGTGACTTCAGTTGTTTTGAGGTACTATTTTAAGTTTGGTTTGGGAGGATTCTTAGAGTTGTTCCAGCTTTTGCTGCTACTAAACTGCCATCTTGGCTCTGCCCTTGTCTGGCCATCTCAGTTTCTTTTTTTTTTTAAACCCTTAACTTCTGTGTATTGACTCCTAGGTGGAAGAGTGGTAAGGGTAGGGAATGGGGGTCAAGTGACTTGCCCAGGGTCACATAGCTGGGAAGTGTATGAGGCTGGAGTTGAACCTAGGACCTTCCATCTCTAGGCCTGACTCTAAATCCACTGAGCTATCCAGCTGCCCCCCATTTCAGTTTCTGATTGTGACTCCACTTGGGGTTTTCATGGCAAAGATAATGGAGTGGTTTGCCATTTCTTTCTCTAGATAATTTTACAGATGAGGAAACTGAGGCAAACAATGTTAAGTGACTTGCCCAAAGTCTCACAGCTAGTAAGTTCCTGAGTCTGGATTTGAATTCAGATCTTAATGAAACTCCAGGCCCAGCACACTATTATCCACTGTACAACCTACTTGACCAACTAATTGTTTAGCCCTGGGCAAATTACTTAATCTCTTTGAGGCCCAATGGCCTCATTTATAAAATGAGTGCATTAAATTTCATTATATCTATACTCTCTTCTAACTTCAAAATTCTTTTGATTTCAAATTTCAAATAAACCCTGATATTTGATTCCTTTCTTTTCAATAAATAAAATGTACTAAATGTACTAAGTGCCTCCTTTTTTTTTTTTTTTTTTTGGCTTTTAAAAAGAACTTTTTATTGATCCCTTTTTTAAAATGCCACTAACACATTTACATGTAGTTTTTCCAAAATTACATGCTTCATATTGTCTCTATCCTTTCTGACCCCCCACCCCCACTGCCCCCAGAGTTAACAAGAATTCAACTGGATTATACATGTATTTATTTGAGTGCCTACTAGTCAATGAGTCATGAATATGGTGTCATATACAAATGGAGTACACAATCTTCACCCCTATATTACATATGTTATTGTAGAAAAGATATGACAAGTATATCAATAACTATCAAACAAGAATATAATGATTACCATAAGAGTAGAACATGAATATGGTAGAGCAGTGATTCCCAAAGTGGGTGCCACTGCCCCCTGGTGGGTGCTACAGCGATCCAGGGAGACGGTGATGGCCACAGGTGCATTTATCTTTCCTATTAATTGCTATAAACATTTTTTAAAAATTAATTTCCAGGGGTGCTAAGTAATATTTTTTTCTAGAAAGGGGGCAGTAGGCCGAAAAAGTTTGGGAACCCCTGTGGTAGAGGGTAAAATTTTATGGAGGAATAGGGAAGTATTCATGGAGAAGGAGGCATTGGATTTGAAATGAGAAGACTGAAATTCAAATCCTGCCTCAGTCACTTACTAGTTGTGTTTTCTGGGCAGTTCACTTAACCTCTTTCTCAGTTTCCTTTTCTTCATCTTATAAAATAAGGCTGAAAATAGCACCTACCTTAAGGAGGTATTGAGGAGCATCAAAGAAAATAACATGTAAAATACTTTGCAAATTTAAAGTGCCAAATAAATGGAAACTATCATGATCACAATTATTATTATCACTATGATCACTATCGCTACTATAATTATAAGGAAGAAGAGGATTCCATTTGAAGTAGAAGGTATTAGAAGTAGAGGGAATAGCATGGGAAAGAGGCAAAGAAGTGGGAAAGTTCCAGGCATTCAGTAATTCATGCATGGTTCAGTTTGCAGCATGGGGTACCTATGGGGGGAATCACAATAGATAGGACACATTTGAATAATATTAAGGAGAAGATTTGAATCCACATGTAATGGCATTTTAGCTTTAATAGATGGGCAATGAGAAGCCACTGAAAGTTTCAGAGAAAATAGGATGATTAGAACCATTGATTCCTGAATACCCCCTTTTTTGTTTCAGAGAAGGGACTGGAATAACTGATACTGATATACACTATCCTCTATCTTCCTCCTTTTTCTCCCTTTCCACAGCAAAATTCAGGAATGACTAAGGTCTATTTCCTTAGAGGAGCTTGGGTACTTTCCTTCTCTTGTGACAGAGTGAGGGTTATAAGTGTGTGTGTGTGTGTGTGTGTGTGTGTGTGTGTGTGTGTGTGTGTGTGTGTGTGTATGTGTGTGTGTAATAGATATTTCATGATTACCCTGCTGTATTTTAGGGTGTAGTGCTGTTTTAACTTTTACCCATATATGGACACCTCCCTCCCCCCAAGACATGGAAAATTATTGGTGTAGACTGTGTGACTACAATGAGAAAACTATCACAGAATCAGGTTGATATTGTATATGGAACGAGGGAACAATACAGCTCCTTTGCCTTCTGAAAGCAAGGTAGAATATTATCTCTAAGCTGGGTTTTGCCATCTATAATTTTGACATGCTACTTTCTAGATTTTTTTTCTAAAAGAAAAAGAAGAGAAAAACTAAAGCTTATTCAAAGGAAGGAAAAGAAAGCTTTTGACAGTTCTGACTGACAAGCTGTCAGAATGATTCCCATTTTCTAGGAATATGACCTTGTTATCAATTCAAGACTTTTCTCATTTAACAAAACAGGTGTTGAAATTTTAGGTATTAGAATTCATAACACAAAGAGGACTGACTTGGCCACCTAACACCAAGATATCATGCTTGGAACCTGGTGGAGATGATGTTCTGATATGCCTACTAAGAGGTGAGGATTATTCAAATAATTGGCTATTCTCAGGGGTTCTGTACTCATCCACATTACAAAAGCAAAGCCTGCTTAAACACACACACACACACACACACACACACACACACACACACACACACTTTGCCTTTACCAAAAGTCTCTTTTAAGCCATTTTTTTTCTTGCCTCTAGGGTTCCAGGAAAGAATTTTCAAAAGGTTAATGTCTCATTTACTGTAAACATATTATTACAGCAGAGAATTGAGGTTTTTTAGGTCTACTTTTCATCAATTAACAATCTAGTGATAAAAGCAGATCATTCAAAGAGATTGCTAATTTCCCTGAACTGTCCTTTAATAACAAATGATTAATCTGCATACTGATAGAGGGTGATGTGGTCTGAATTTTTTGGTATATCCACAGGCTATCCCCACCCCCTAAAAAAGTCCCACTGTTAATGATTATATATGAAGACATTTTTATCAGCTGTCTCCCAGTAATGTAAGGAGATAAAGCAATTCATCAGCAGCCCACTTGTGCTCTCTTTCAAATTAAACAATCTGTTAGATATTCTTTTCTATGCAGAGCAGAAATATGATGGATTTTATTTCCTGGGATTGCAAATGATCTCTCAGCTGACATGTCTAAGATTGTGCTGCTGCACCAATGGACAAGATAAAACTTTTTAGAAGCAAAGTCATCCTTAAAGTTAGAGCTAATGAAGTCTCTGAGATCTCTAACAGAGTGTCAGGACTGCAGTCCTGGAATGACAGAGGCTGAAGGGGTGACTAGATACTCATTTGAAAAGCCATAGGGGTTCACTCATCAACATATTTGGTTTTTTAGATGAATGTCCACAGCAACAACTGCAGTGAGCTGCAAGCCTGTGACACTGCTCTTAATTCATTTCCATGAAAACCTTGGATTGTCTGGCGAGGATTCAACGCCATTATCCTGGGCCCTACTCTACCTCTTTCTGCCTGGTGCATTGTAACAGTTCACAGATATCCTGATGCTCCTGGGCACCGCAGGGAATTTCATCTATTAAATACAACTCTCAGGCAATGCCTATTTACAACATAAATGATCTTGATAATTTTTCCACCCAGAAATCAGTTATTTCACTCATGCCCAAAAGTATAAATAAATCTCTGACTTTTCAGTGCTTCTATATACAGAACTCTAATAGGCAGCTTGGATGTGATCAGGAGAATTTTGAAAAGGGGGAAGGAAATCATGAAGAACCCTGGGAACTCTTTTGAGAAGAAATAGATATATTGCAGCAGGTGCAGTTTTCTGTATTCTAAAAGACATTTGAAAACAAAAATATTCTACTAAAATGCAGACCAGCCTAGACTTAATATGTAGAAGCAAAATGATGCACCAAACATTTATCCAGCAAACTCAGAAAGTGTATAAAGTGAGTCTATTTTAGACACTGGGCCAAGTGTAAATTTGATAGACAAATTCAAGGCATAATCCTTACCCTTATGGTGTGTTCTCTTAGACAGAATAATCTCTGAGTTGGGAGGGTCCTCAGAAGGTATCTAGTCTAAGGCATAATTAGGCCAGAATCCTTTAAATGGCATCTTATACATGTGTGCATCTAGCTGTTGTCTAAACACTGGCTCCCGTGAGGGGACTTCATCATTTACAGATCAGCCAATTAATGAGCAAACATTTAGAAAGCATTTACTATATGACCTCTTGGACCTACTTCTAGATAACTTTAATGGATGGAAAGCTATTCCTCACAATCTAAAGGGGGAAGACAACCTGAAAACAATTATGCACAGACAAAATATAGGCAGAAGAAATTGAAGATAATCTTAGAATGATAGCTCTAGCTTGCCACTTCATTGTTACACAACCTCTCAAGTATTTGAATGTAATTCAGTTTCGGCCCAAGCCTGGTCTGGTTTTTCTGAGGGACAGCTCTGTGGGTAGCAAAATCACTCAGGCTTTGGTAAAAACAGGATTGCATAAAAATAATTATCATGTACTCTCTACATCTTCTCTCCTCCAAACTAAATATCTCCACTTCCATTAACAGATCTTTACGAAGCATAGTTTTGATATCTTCCTAGGCACCTATATAGCTCATCTTTGTCCTTCATAAAACCTGGTGCCTAGAAGTGAACATAAAACAGAGTAAATTACTTTTAGCTAAAAAGAAATAATAAAATTCCCATTTTATATGAAAAGGCTCAGAGGTAAAATGAGCTGAAAAAGATGAAATATCTAGGGTTTTCCCACCTTTTTCTCAAGAGTGAGATTTTTTGGGGTCCTGGATAATCTAGTCAAATAATTACCTGACATCCATTATCTTGATAATGATTTTAACTCTCCACTTTTCTCTGGTCCTAGAGATATATCTTCAGAGAATTATTAGGTGCAAATTAATCTGGATTCAATGTTGTATCGATGCTTCAGAGTCAAGATTCTTGGTCCAGATTCAGCTCCTTAGTCTCCTTGCCTGATTGTGCACAAATTTTGTTACTACACTAGTCTCAATGCTCAGTTCCATGAATGAGCTATGGGCCCTTGTATCAAGACTGAGAGGTCTGGTCATTGCAAGATTTGTCAGAAGCCAGAGACCTCTGAGAACTCTCTGGCACCATATCAATCAATTAATCAGGCGTATTACACAGTGGAAAGAATATCGGCTTCAAAGTCAGATGACTTGGGTTCAAATCAGATTTCTGACACACTACTTGTGAGTCTTTAGGTAAATCACTGAACTTTCCTGGGCTTCAGATTTCTCATCTATAAAATGAAAATGTTTGTCTTATAATGAAGTATAAGGTCCTTTAAGGACATAAAAAGAAGGATCCCATAAGGTCCCTTCCAGTTCTAAATCTATGATCCTTCTCTTATTAATTATTCAGAGACTACCAGGAGCCAAAAACTATGCTAGCAATGGGGGCACAAAAATAAAAATGAAACAGTCCCTTTTCTTAGGGAGTTTGTAGTCTCTTGTTGAATAAGAGAGTTTTGAAAAGAAGTAGGATGAATGATAATCCTATCAGAAAAGAACATTGATGAATTATTTAAAAATACAAATAAGATAGCAAAAGAAAATACAGAATGGTACCCATATAAACAATTCAGTGTTGAAACTACCAAATTTAGTTGGAACTAGAATTGAAATAGACATGTTTTAAAAGTTGTATGTAATGGAGACTCAATTTCCTGTGTGGTCCCCCTTTTTCTGTTCTTCGAATGTGGAAATATTCATCTTTGTTAATATTTATCATGTTCATAGCAATAAAAGATATTTTTAAAAGGAGGACATGTACATGTATAAGTATATACAAAATAAAATAAAGATAATTTTCTTTTTTAAGGTATTAGGGGAAGGGCAATAGGAGCTAAGGTAACCAGGAAAAGTTTTATGTAGGAAGTGGGTACTTAAGCTGAGTTTTGAAGGAGTTGAAGGATTCTAAGAGTCAGTTAGGTGGCACAGTGGATAGAGTTCCAGGCTTGGAATCGGGAAGACCTGAATTCAAATTTGGCTTCAGACACTTATTATCTTTGTGACCCTGAGCAAGTCCCTTAACCCAGTTTGCCTTAGTTTCCTCATCTATAAAATGAACTAGAGAAGGAAATGGCAGACTGCTCAAGTATCACTGCCAAGAAAACCCCAAATGGGCTTATGAAGAGTCAGACACAACTGAAAAATGACTAAACAATAACAAGGGAATCTAAGACACAGGATGGAGGATGGAATGAATGCCAGACATGGGAGACAGTCAGTATATAGGCATTGAATTGGGAGATGAAGTGTCACTTGTAAAAAACAGCATGAAGGACACTGGCTAGAGAAACAGAAACTCAACGTTTCAGAAAGTGAGAGTCATTCCAATGATCTCAAGGGTTTTGTGCTCATTTGCATTACAGAAGCAAACCATGATTAAATACACACACACACACTGCCATTTCTAAAAGTCTCTTTTGAGCCATCTTGCCATGCTTCTCTTTGTTGATTACATTTCTCATTTTTTACAGCACAGTAAAATTCCATTACATTTCTGCACCACCATTTATTTAGCCATTCCCTAATCAATAGCATCTACTTTGATGCCAGTTCTTTGCTACTGAAAAAAAGTGCTGCTTTAAATATTTTGGTCTATATAAGGACTTTTTTCTTGTCAATGACCTCTTTAGGGTATATGCCTAATAGTGGAATCTCTGGGTGAAAGAGTAAGGAAATTTCAGTCATTTTATTTGTGTAATTCTAAGTTGTTTTCCAAAAAGGTTGTATTGATTCATATAAAGCTCCATCAACAACAAATTACTAGTACTTATCTTCCCACAATCTCTCTGATATTGACTATTCCTGCCTTTTGTCATCTTTGCCAATTTGCTAGGTCTGAGATGAAACCTTAGGGTTGTTTTGATTTGCATTTCTCTTATGATTAATGATTAGGAGCATTCTTTCATATAGTTATTAATAATTTGCCATTCTTCTTTTTAGAACAGCTTGTTCATAATCTTTGATCCCTTATCTGTGGGGGTTTTCAGTGCTAAACAGAAGAATTTAGATTTGATCCTTGAGGCAATAAAGATCTTCTGAACTTTGTTGAGGAGAGGAGTGATTATAGTGAGATCTGTGCATTAGAAAGATCATATACCCAGTTCCTAAATCTTGTCATATGATTTCAAGAGAGTAACATCTGTGATTACAGGTATTTAATTTTAGTTGATAATATATCAATGAGCAAAGGTCCTATTAATTTCAAGGAAGTGACTTTGAGTATGTGTGTGTGTGTATGTGTGTGTGTTTGTGTGTTTGAAGAAGACACTGCGATTAGGTGGATTCAGTTGGATAGACATATTAAACATTCTGAAACTGCTAGTTGAGTGGATTTTTTAAAAAATGATATTCGGTTCAATTCAACCAATGCTTATTATATACCTATCATTTTCCATGTATGATACAAAGCCCTGGGAAAATGCAAGTGAAAGATATCACAGTCAGTGCCCCTAAGAAGAGCTTACAATTTGATAGAGAGGTAGAACATATAAGCATGTTCCAAAGTTGAATATCCTAGTCTATTTAGAGGATAAGGAGGACATCCCAAGAGCCATATGAAAAACAGAGGAAGGAAATATAACTTTTAGTTGCAGGATCAGAAAAGTCTTGATAGGAAGAACAACAAGTAGAGAGCAAGACTTCAAGGTAATGATGAAAATAGAATTTGTTCCAGACATGAAGGATGGTCTTTCAAATGTATGGAAATTGTAGGGTGCTAGGAGAGGTCTAGCATTGTTAAAGAATTAAATTTGGTCGGGGTAAATAGAATGAGGATAAATTTAGCATGAAATGAGGCTGGGGATGTTGACTGGTATAGTGCAAAAGAGTGCATATTATCCCTGCAAAGCCTAACTGCAGAGTTTCTGACAGTTGAAAAGGGTTTAGAATCCTGAGGTTAGTCAGTTGACTCTGGAGACTCGATGAGAGTGGAAGGGTCAGCTGAGCTCTATTCTTTGGACTGAAAACCTGGCCTATATTCTGTAGTTTTCTCTTATAATTTGTTAGCTTAACTATTTCCTTTGGATCTCCCTAACCTCCCTATTCCCTATCATCATTTTCCCTTTCCTGAATTTCTGTGAATTTTGAAAGGAGGGTGGATCTGTGTGGTAGCTTTCAAACTTAGTAGATTTAGTTTCCCTGTGGTCAAATAGGGCTTACCCTTTTACAAATTATCTCTTGAATCATTGTATCCAACTTTTTAACCCTAATAGGCTACAAAACCTCTCCGGGCTGAGTTAAGGCAGGTCCTTCACAGTCTCAGTTAGGTTTTGCAGGGCTAATATTTACCCTTTTGCACTACCTTGGAGTTAGCAGATTACCCAGGGTCTTACATTTGTGCTAAGTAATTTTTATTTCATCCTAAATGTTGTGGAAGGCAATGAACGAGTTGTGAGTTTGAATGTTGGGGGTGGGGTAGTGATGACATTGTCTAGTGAAGACATACATACTAGGAACCTTATTTTAGTTCAGGCAAGGGGTGATGAGTACAAGTAGTATCAGTCTAAGTATGGTAGAACAGATACATGTGTAAGATACCTGGAATGCAGAATTGATAGCATGTAGCAATAAAGTGAATATAGGAACTAAAGTGAAGAGGAACAAGTCAAAGATGATTCTGAGATCTGGAACCTGGGTGACATGGAAATTTGTATTGCCCTCAAGAGAAACAGGAAGTTTGTGGTAGCACAGGATTATAAGGAAAGAAGGTTAATTCAATTTTGGACATTTCATAGTGCTGATGAGAAGAAGTAAAGCTACCTAGTTCACAGGAGATGTGAGACTGGAGATCAGGGGAGATATTTGGGCTGAATATGTAACTATATACCATTGGTAGTTATGAGCATGGAGTTGATAACTGAAGTGATGGCAATGGTTAAGACTGATAAAGATTAGAAAAGAGAGAAAAAGAAAAAGAAAGGCCTGGGGGACATTCACTGAGGAAATAGAGAGAGGAAATTCAAAAAAGAACAATCACATAGTGAAGGAGAGTCAAGAGAGAATATTATCATGGAGTGGTCAAGAGAATCAAATGAAACACAAATAGGGGCAGCTGGGTGGGTCAGTGGATTGAGAAATAGAAAATCCTGGGTTCAAATCTGGCTTCAGACATTTCCCAGCTGTGTGACTCCAGGCAAGTTACTTAAGCTCAGTTGCTTAGCCCTTATAGCTCTTTTGCCTTGGAACTGATCTTTAGTACTGATTATAAGACAGAAAGTAAGGGTTTTTTAAAAATGAGACACAATGATTAGGGAGGTGAGAATAAGCCACTGGATCAGGCAGTCAAAAGGATAGAAGTTGTAGACTGATTTTGGTTATAAAGGGAAAAATGCTAATGAAAAATTTCCCCATAGCTGAGGTTCCAAAGTGTAACAAGCTGGCTTGGGGAATAGTGGAAGTATCTGGTAGGCAGCTAGATGACATAATAGAATGTTGGATGTAGAGTCAGGAAAGATTAGTTGAAATACTACCTGTATGACTCTTAAGAAATCACTTAACCTCTCCGCTATAAAATGGGGATAATAATAGCACCTGCTCATCAGGGTTGTTGTGAGCATATGTAAATCTTTGTTTGTAAAATACTTCCCCAACATGAGTAACCTTTGAGCTGAATAAGTGCTTGTCAGTGATATTGCAGAGCAGATTTCTCCATGAACTAGATGATTTTCAAAGTTCCTTCCAACTTTGATATTCTACAGTTTTTTTTTGGTCATTCACTATGTCGCCAATGATGTAGTAAAACATTTTTATATAATATAAGCACATCTATACAAACAGGAGCCATAAGTTATCCATCCTCATGACCATCCTTTCCTCCCAGCTCTGAACTGAGTTAATAGAGTTGAATCAGTGCCAGATGGCTTCCCACTTCCAGGTCATCCTATTCACTTATATGCCCCAGTATCTTCTCATAAATAAAAATCAAATATCACCATATTAATTTTTCTATATCTTGGAATGCCATTAAAATTATATAGCCATCTTTAATACTTTTCCTTTTATTCTGACTGCTCTTTTTCTTTCTTCTCCAACTCTGCCAGTATCTTGTACAGTTTTCCTTACACAGTCACTACATAAGGCTTATTTGATGTTCTCTGACAGCAATAATCTATTTCTCACATAACCTACCTTTCCTTCATTCCAATTTTGTTTACCCATTCTATCTTGGCTCTCAGTATAATTTCACACTTTCCTAGTTGGAAAAGTGCTCCTGATGCTGAGAATGGTCACCAGTGGGAGTATACCTGCTACTCTGGGAGACTATATCAGCAGTCAGTCACATTAGCTCTTATTTCTCCCTTACACTGGGGGCAAAGATCTCTTGGGAGAAAACAGATTGCTACCGAGCAATTATCAGACCAATAAACTCAGCCAAATAAAATCAGACTGGAGTTGGAGTCCAGATGCACCACTGTAAAAAGTGAATTTGTGAAATAATTTGGTAGAATCCTGGACCAGTTTTACCTGGCTGTAGCTTTAGAGAGTGCATTGACTGTATACTGGACACTTAATAGGCTATTTTTCTTCAGAGGGATTTCCTCCTTTTGCTTTTGAGTTGACTACTACCTTTCTGAAGGATCTAAGAGATTATTTCTTCTTGCCTCTCATATTTTTGAAAAGGAAACAAAGGCTCAGAGAGGGGTGTAGTGATTTGCCCCACAAAAAAAGGTGTCAGAAAAAGGATGGAGGGGGAAGATTTGGAAAACTTTAAAGATGTTCAACTTTTTCAATATGCTCAGACCCAAGCTGTCAAAATAAAAAACTCAACAATACTTAAATGCTATACTTCTAACAAAGTATCCACTAAAGCAATGCCTGAAAAAATGGCCAGTCCTGTAATATAATCAAAGATCTACTGAGTCGAAATACAAGTGTGTAGAGATGAACTAAATTCAGAGATGTTTTTCTTTTTTCTTTTTTGAACAAAAGTATCAATTGTTCCCTTGATTCCAATCCTATTCTATTATAGGCAGCTAGGAGGCAGACATAGAAGAAAGAGTTCTGCATAGGGCCAGTGTATAGAATGTTGGACTTGAATTCAAATTTAGCCCAAGACATTAGCTGTATGACCCAGGACAACTCAGTTAACTTTTCAGCATCAATTTTCTCATTTATAAAATGAATACAATGCCATTATAATAGTAGTTACTTTCCAGGGCTATTGTGAGGATAAAATGAAGTAATATTTGTAAGGTATTTTGCAAAATTTAAATAACTATAGAGAGGGCAGTGAGGTGGTGAGGTGGATTGAGAGCCATATCTAGACATAGGAGGTTCTGGGTTCAAATTTGACCTCAGAACACTTCCTAGGTATGTGACCCTGGGCAAGTCACTTAATCCCCATTGTCTAGCCCTTACTACTTTTTTGTCTTGGAACCAATACATAGTATTGATTCTAAGATGGAAGGCAAGGATTTAAAAAAATTAAATAACTACATAGATTACAGTTATTGTTATTGTTGTGTATATAATCTCAATAGCCTTCTAGCCTGGAATATGCTGAAGCCAGCTTGTATTGGCCCTGGAGACCTCAGGAATCTGAGAGTAAACTTGATAGAGTGCTGGACCTGGAGTCAGGAAGATCTGAGTTAAAATCTAAACTGAGACACTTATCAACTATGTAACCTTGAGCAAGTTATTTAACCTCTGCCTCAGTTTCTTTTAGTGGTAATAATAAGGTCTACTTTGCAGGTTTGTTACAAAGATCAAATAAGATGATACTTGTAAAGTGCTTATCACAGTGCCTGGTGCATAGTATGGTAGTTGCTATTATTATTATTAGCTCAGTTGTTAAATTTTCAGTGGGAGCATTCACAGCTAGGAAATTGGCAAACACTACAGATCAGGATTCAACTTATTATTCATTGACTGTTTAGACCAGAAAGTTATGGAGAAAATATAAATGATATAGATTAAATTAAAAAATGTGTCCTATGTACATAATTTTTTTCTCAAAGATCCAGTTGTAAAAAACATTTACCATCATACCCCTATTTCTAGACCTCCTAAAAGGAAGAAACTCCAGGTAAATGAAAATTCTCTGAGTCATTGGTCAAAGTAAGGTTTTTAGGAGTGGCTAACAGATTCCTTTCTTTCCAGAATGCAGTTCAAATTTTAACTGTCTTCAAATTCCCCAGATATTACTCTTAGCATGAATCAGCACAGTTCTGAACTTTGATCTGCACACCAGGTCCTGGCTATCTGGATTTATTCCTGAGTCCCTGGTCCTGTCTCACTCAGGCAAGAATGCTAACAACTCACTGAATTTTGCTGGTTTGGATGCCCCCTTCTTGTGGGCTCCCAATTGGCCTATTTCCATATCATCTGTGACTACCTTTCTTACTGTATCTCCCTTTAATAAAACATGGATCCCATTGAAAACAAAGTTGAAATATGAATATTTTTCCCTAGTGTTCTATTTTTCCACCCAGAAATGTTGGGGTAGGATCTAAAGTAGAGGCAGAATGATACAGGCAGAATGGATTAAAAAAAAGGTTTTCTTTAGGATTCCATTTGATTTAATTTTTCCATATATAATATTTTAATTTTTTCACAATTACACATGAAAACAATTTTTAACATTAGTTTCCTAAAATTTTGAGTTTCAGATTCTCTCTCTCCTTCTTCTCTTCTAATGTTGTGGAAGAAAACATTTTGTTTTAAATGTAGAAAATAAAGTGAAAAGTTTTATGCTTTGATCTGCATTCAGACTCCATCATTTCTTTTTCTGGAGGTATATTTATTTTTTTGTCATAAGTCTTTTGGAATTGTTTTGGATCACTGTATTGCTGAGAATAGTTAAATCATTCATAGTTGATCATTTACTCTATTGCCATTACTGTGTACATTCTCCTGTTTCTGTTCATTTTACTTTTCATTTAAGTCTTTCCAGTTTTTTCTGTAATTATTCTGCTCATCATTTCTCATAGCACAATAGTAGTATTCAAAGTTTATGCACAATTTTATAGCCCTTTGGGCATGATTCCAAATTGCTCTCCAGAACGGTTGGATCAGTTCGCAACTCCATCAATAGTGCACTATCAGTGTCCCAATTTTACCACATTCCCTCTAACATATATCATTTTCATTTTCTGTCATATTGGCCAATTTTATGGGTATGAGGCAGTACCTCGGAGTTGTTTTAATCTTTATCTAATCAATAGTGATTTAAAAAATTTACTCATATGACTACAGATAGCTTTGATTTCATCATTTCAATATGTTTGAGAAATATTTGATGTAAAATATATTTTCTCAGCTTTTTGTTTTCCTTCTTATTGTGGTTGCATTGGTTTTGTTTGTGCAAAAATTTTTAAATGTAATATCATCAAAATTATCCATTTTGTATATTTCATAATGATTTCTATCTCTTATTTGGTAATAAATTCTTCCTTAATCCATAGATCTGACTGGTAAACTGTTTCAAACTGCACTAATTTGCTAAACACAATTAGATTTATTATGACAGAATTTATTACTAATGACATTCTAGATAGCTCTTAAATGGGCATCTCTTACTCTGAACAGAAATTTTTTCACTTTTTTCTGTAGATAGTCCTTTTATCTCAATGTCTAACTCCTAGCATGGAAATTTAAAATATATTTACAAAAATAGGCAAGTCTTTCTATATGATACTCCCATTTTCATAATAGTATGATGACTAATGATTAAATATGCTGTACAATACAAAAAGGAGGAGATGGATTTGAGGTTCATAATGAGATTTTCTTAAGACATTGGAAAAATTTGTTTTTCTTGACCATAAATATTTTTTACTATCTCTCTCTCTCTCTCTCTCTCTCTCTCTCTCTCTCTCTCTCTCTCTCTCTCTCTCTCTCTCTCTCTCCTGTCTGTCTAATCAATGGTTGTCGAACCTTTTCCTAGTTCGTGTGCCCAGAGGGCAAATTCAAATTGTGAGNATATATATATATATATAAGTTTATATATATATATATAAACTTTTTTTTTTTTTGCGGGGGTAGATTTCATAATGGGAAAGGAAATTAAAGGGAGATGGAAAAAAAACACCCTTACCTTCCATCTTAGAATCAATATTATGTATTATCAAGGCAGAAGAGAGTGAAAGGGTTAGTCAATGGGGATTAAATGACTTTCCCAGACTCACATAGCTAGTCTTGATTTGAACCCAGGGCCTTTCATTTCTAGGTCTGGCTCTGAATCCACTGAGCTACCTAGCTGACATTGCAAATACAGATTTTTGTTAATTATTCAAAAATAGATGGAGGGCACAATAGATGCGAAATGTTGAATGAGTTAACTATATTACTAGTTTTTATTTCATTTAACTGTTTTATTTTGTTTTGTGGACTTCAGAAATAATACCAAATATTAGATATTATTCTTCTACCAAAGAAATAATACCAAATATTAGGATTTAAAGGATCTAAGAGATTATTTGTCCTTGCTTCTTATATTTTGCAAAGGAAACTAAGGCCCAGAGAGGGTCTTAGTGATTTGTTCAACCTCCTCAGGTACAAAATGTTAAAAGAAGGATGAGTTCTCCTCTTTTGCTTTTTAGTAACAAACCCATCTAATTAGTAACAGTTATCAACACTGTCTTCCTTGAAAACAAAGGTGGGAAGGAAACTGAGGCAAACATAGGTTAGGATTGCTCAGGGTCACATAAGTATTCAAGGTCACTTTTGAACTCAGGTCTTCTTGATTCGAGGTTTAGCACTCTATCCACTGTGCTGCCAGCTGTCTCTAGGCAATAATAGGTAGTGTACATCTACCACAGCAGTTAGAGACACTTCAGCTTATATATGGTAGGTGTTTTCATTTTAATTACTTTTATAACTTTGGCAATTGGTAGCACGAGATGATTTTTTTAATTGCAAAAGGGGCAATGAAACATATCCACAGGAGCACCATGTTTTATTCATTCTATATACCATTATTAAACTTTACAAAAAGAGAGAGATTCATAGTTCCCTTGCCCTGGAGCATATAGTTACAGTGGAGGGATTATTCCCTTTAAGGGGAGCTAATGTAGTACAAAGTCATCCTGCTAACCCAGCAGGCAGATGGCCATTTAGCCAAGATAAATCTTGTGGGCACAGTTAACTGGACTTCACATTTACAACTTCGATGACTATTATTAAGTGTCTATTCTGCCTACTTCCCCATCTATATTAAATTTTTATGGGAGTAATCTATAGACACATTGAGGGCATCCTTGATGAGTATTAGGATGGAAGAAATAGACTTTTGAAAGTGATATTATACAGTACACACAGTCTTTATCAACACACAATTTCCAGAAAAATGTAGGAATACTAGGTCCCATTGCATTTATAATTTGTTGAGGTTAAAGAAAGAAATGCATATTTACCAAAGGTGTTTGCTAGTGTCACGTAGATATAGCTCAAAGTCCAATTGTTAAGAGTCCCTATAGACGCAGATGTCCGCTAGGGGTTCCTGTTTTAGATGGACATTCAGTGGATTGTACATTCGATGGAGTCATGGAGTCTACTTAATAAGATCCATAATTACTCTTAAGTGCTATGCAATTAAGTGGAAAACTTATGGAGGTTAGCCATTTGCGAATATGTACATGTTTATGTGTATATGTACTTGTGCTCTTCTGAGTTGACTTTTGAAGAGGCCGGGAACTCTGAGAGCCAGAGATGAGGAAGGAGAACAATGAAGGAATGAAAGATGGAAGCTGCAAAAACATGGAGATAGGAGATTACACATTCTAAAGGAGGAAAAGTAAGTTTGTCAGTCTATCTGTACCACAGTTCATGGAGGAAAATAACATTTAATGCCATGGTTGAGAAAGATAGGAAGAGTGAAATATGGTTTGGAAGAAGTTGAGATACCAAAGGAGTTTATTTTTGATCCTGAAGGCAACAGGAAGCCACTTGAGTTTAATGGGTAGCAAAAAATCTGTCAGAACTTGGGGGAAATCATCTTGGTAGTGGTATGGAGTATAAACTTTAATGTGGAGAGAATTGAGAGACAGAGACCAAATAGGATGCAATAACAATAGTTCAAATTAGAGGTAATGAGAGCCTGAATTAAGATGGTAGATTCATGAATGAAGAAAAAGGGTATGTCTGAGAGAGATATGTGACAATTTAAAAATACAGAGGACTAATGATGGAACATGCTATCCATTACAGAGAGGTGATGGATTTAGGGTATATAAAGAAACATATAGATTTGTTCAAAGCCTTTGACGGATTTTTTTGTTTGACTTTACATATTTGTTACAAAAAATTCTTTTTCAGTGAGGTGTTAGAAGGGAGGGAGAGGAAATATATTTGTATTAATTAAAAAATAGAAAGATATGTGTGAGCTACAGATGTGAAATTTTGAATGCATTTTTAGATGAGAGTTCCATATTATTAGATTTACTTAACTGCTTTACTTTACTTTGTTACAAGAGGCTCAAAGGGAGAGTGATTTGATAAATGTAAAGTAGAAACAAAACACAACAATAAAACTTTAAAAAGAAAAAAGAAAAGAGAAAAAAAGATGGCATTGATAAGATTTCACAATTGTTTGGATAAGTTAGGTAGGTGTGAGTGAGGTGTCAAGAAGTAGACCAAAGTTGTGATTTGAATGACTGAAAGAATGGTGGTGCCCTTAACAGAAGTATGGAAATAGAGTGGGTTTTGGGAAAAAGATGATAAATTCTGTTTGGATGTGTTCAGTTTGAGATGTGTATGGAACATCTAGGTCAAGCTATCTAAAAGGCAGTTCATGATGTAGAACTAGAGTTCAGGAGAGAGAATGGGGCTAGCTACCTATCTCTTTATCATCTATCTATCCACCTATCAATCTCTCTCTCTCTCTCTCTCTCTCTCTCTCTCTCTCTCTCTCTCTCTCTCTCTCTGTCTGTCTGTCTCTGTCTGTCTGTCTGTCTGTTTCCATCCCTAGAAGTTATTTGCACAGAGATAGGAATTGAGGCCATGGGAAATAACAACACCACCAAACGAGAGAGTAGAGAGAAAAGGGAAGGATCACAATGGAGCTCTGGAACACATCCACAGTAGTGACCATAACTTCTATGATGAACTATCTAAATAGTCTAAGAAGAACCAGTTAAGTTAGCTGAATTAGCAATGCTAGGAACTATGAAGATAAAATGAAATAATAATTAGCTAACATTTAGCACAATACTTCATGCATAGTATGCACCCTATAAATGTTCTATAACTATTATTAGAACAGAGCAATTGATAGTTTCAGAAGTAGAGGTCAGGAAGAACAGCAACTGAGAAAACCATTATATTTCTCAATAAAGAGATCATTGGTAACTTTGGAGAGAAATGTTTAGTTGAATAATAAATTTGGATATGAGACTGAAGGAAGTTTATAAGAATATCAGGGAGGATGAGAAAGGACTGAGTATAGATTATTTTTCAGAATTTAGTTAAGAAAATAGAGAGGATTATATCTCACTATATATATATATACATATATATATAGTATGATCACTATATATATGTAGTATGATCACTATATATATATATATACATATATATATATATATATATAGTATGATCTAGTGAAGATTTTTAAAGAAATGGGGTCACTTGGGTATTTTTGTTGGCATAAGTCAAGGAACCAGTAAATTGGGAGAACCTGAAGAAAAGAGAAGGGAAAAGGATGATCCAGGGGCATTTTGCTG
>NC_058132.1:255960493-255980871 GCF_016433145.1 Gracilinanus agilis
TTTCCTTTCCTTTCTTTTCCTTTCCTTTCCTTTCCTTTCCTTTTTCCTTTCCTTTTCTAAATGAGACACACTAAGGATTAGAAAGCTTGCCTTGAGAACAATAGTATTTCATCAACAACAGATACCACAATTTATTCAGCCATTCCCCAACTGAAGGGCATACCCTCATTTTCCAGTTTTTTGCCACCAAAAAGAGCAAGGCTATAAATATTTTTGTACATGTTTTTTTCCCTATGATCTCTTTGGGGTACAAACCCAGCAATGGATCAAACCAGGCTGGATTAAAGGGCAGACAGTCTTTTAGTGCTCTTTGGACATAGTTCCAAATTGCCATCCAGAATGGTTGGATCAGTTCACAACTCCACCAGCAATGCATTAATGTCCCAATTTTGCCACATCCCCTCCAACATTCATTACTCTTCCCTTCTGTCATTTTTGCCATTCTGCCAGGTGTGAGGTGATACCTCAGAGTTGTTTTGATTTTCAAAGTAATAATAAACTGGAGGAATTTCATGTGAACTGGAAAAACCTCTAGGAATTAATGCAGAGTGAAAGGAGCAGAGCCAGGAGAACATTATACACAAAGACCGATACACTGTGATAAAATTGAATGTAATGGACTTCTCTACTAGCAGCAATGCAGTGACCCAGAACAATTCTGAGGGATTTATGGAAAAGAACGCTACCCGCATTCAGAGGAAGAACTACGGGAGTAGAAACACAGAAGAAAAACAATTGCTTGAACACATGAGTTGATGCGGACATGATTTAGGAAGTAAACTCTAAAGGACCACCCTAGTGCAATTATGGATGGTTTGGAAATAGGTCTTGATTGATGACACATGAAGAAACCAGTGGAAATGCACATCGGTTATGGGGGATGGAGAAGAGTTGGTGGGGTGGAGGGGAGAGTAAAAACATGAATCATGTAACCATAGGAAAAAATTTCTCTAAAAATAAAAAATTGTAAAAAGAGAAATAAAAAGAAAGCTTGCCTTGAAAGCAAATTCCCACCCATATATCTATATTTCTGTATATATAACCAAAACAGATGGGCCAACTTTTAAATTCAGTATGAGAGTGAAGGAAGAAATCTGCCAAACAAGTCGTTTGGCACAATAATAACAACTACAACAACAATAATGACAAATAGCCATTTATATAGTGGTTTGAGATTTGAAAAGTGCTTTAAAAATCTCTCATTGTATCTATACAACTCTGTCAGGTAAGTGCTAGCATAATCCCCTCTTGACAGCCAAGGAAAGGCTTGTCTGAGGCTTAAGGAGGTTAAGTGACTTGCCTAGGAACAAACAGCTAAAAGGCATTAGGTCTTCCTCACTCAAAGTCTCTCCACTATGCCAACTAGCTGCCTAAACAAAATTATCAAATTCTGCTGTTTATCCTCCCAAATATGTAAACAAAATTTGAATATTATAAATGAAGGCAAGCTTCCATTTTGTAGGCATCCTCATCAGAATCTCCTAATCCAATATCTTCTTTCTTATTCTATTTTCACAGCATGTTTAAAAAGTTCACTTTATAGTAAATTACTGGTCTTGATTGGGGAATCAGACCAGCTAGCTTTTTGTTATTGTCCATGTAATCCAATCATTACTTAATCCCCTTTCCCTCAACATTTTTAAGTGATGCAATCAGAACCTATTAACCAAAATGACTAAAATAAGATCAAATTGAAAGCTTAAAGAATCAACAGTTAAATTCCAATGCTTCAGTTGCTCTGTGACAAGTGGTTCTTGGAACCCTCTAATGGCAAATTAACTTTATATTAAGAAAACACTAAGCTTGATTCAAGTCCAAATCCTCTGCTGGATGGACACAGCTTTCTCAAATCAACTTTCACTTAGTCTCTCATTGTAAGAACACTTTTCAAAATCCTATTTACTATACCCTCTCTTTTTCTTTTTTTTATCAGTGTACATATGTTTAATTTTATGACGAAGTTGTTGGTGTAGTAATTCAATCTTTCTTTTGTTTCAGGTACCAGGTAATCACAATATTAACAATGTATATATTTTGCTAAGCCTTATTTAATTTACATGGACAGTTAGACATATCAGCATATCAGAATGCCTGCTTTTCATAATTTTGTCTATGGGAACACTGTTGCATAAATTGTCTGCACTCGAGGTAGCCATGGGTGAAATGGCCTTTCTTATGAAATGTCACAAGATTTAATGTCACAGTATAATTGGGATGGAAGGATAATTGAGCTAAGCTCAACATGTCTTTTTCTGCTAACACATTATTAATCCACAGGAGTGTTAAAATATGTTTAATAAAGGCCCCATTCAAATGGAAATTGTTGGCACTTGCTAAAAATTATGCTATTTCTTTCTTTGGCTCTAAGAATTTCAACTGTAGTTCAGAAAAAGTTTCATTTTCTAGTGGAATCATAATAGGAGAGAACACAATAAGAAATTCAACATTTATTCATAGATTGTATAGGGGGGGAAAAATTTACTATGCCCCGTGTTCATGTTTAAAAAGTAGCTTCAAACACACACACACACACACACACACACAACCTATTTGTAACTTTCCTTACCTTGTTTAAAATTTTTTAGGGGGTGGTAGTGGTTAGGGTAGCTTTTGGAAGAATAATGGCTTACTGGATAGGGAAGAGAATAAAGAATTGTATCTCTAATATTCTATACCTTGTGATGACCTGATTTAAGTCACTTAACCTTGCAGTGTTGCAATGATTCCTAATGATTAAACTGGGATTTAATCATTAAACTGGGGATGACAGGCTCCAACACTTCTTAAAATCTTAAATTCATAAGGCTGAAAGGGGACATTAAGGAAGTTATCTGGCCTAGTCCCCTGTCTTCAACTAGACTATACCTAAAATGCTGTAGAATAAGTGAGAATCTCTCTTTTTTTCCAAGGAGAATCATATCCTCACTCAGCAACCAATTCCTTGCTTATAACTTCAAGATCTCTATGAGAATTTTCCCTAAAACATCCTAAGTGTCTCTAACTACAATTTAAAATGTTTCTATTTGTCTTTTTTCCCTTTAGCAAAATAGTTCCAGCTCCTTCACTTTTTCTTCATGGGTACTGTTAAAGAAAAACAACACTAAGGAAAAATCTAATGATTTTTAGGTTCTCTGATTCTTACTTATGCCATGTTCAGCTGGTTCCAAAACAATTAGAGAATCATAGAATTATAAAGCAAGAAGGCACATTGGGAGGTGGATATCTAATCCATTTCCCCTGTCTCTTATTTGTAGATGAGAAAGACACATGATTAAAACCCAGCACTTCTCCATTATTTTTTCTGATTACTTTATCTAATTAATTAGTTATTAAAGTTTTTCTTACTTTCATCTCCTACCCTCAAGAGAAACTAAACCCCGATAAAAATTTGCTTTGTTAAACAACAGTTCCTACATAGACCTTGTCTTCTCACCTAGATTTTAATTCCTCTATTCAGGACAAAGAAAACAGTTCCAATTCGGAAATGGTTCATGAATCCACTTGCTGCACTGTGTAGACAAATAACTGAATAATTAACTGAAAGTTAAAGTTATGTAGTTAAAATTATGAAAGAACTTTTTGATCAATTGTTAGAGCCTTAAATTTTGAAATATACAATTAGAAATAATATTTATAGATCTTCATAAAAACTCACATTTCTATTGTTATTTAAAGTTTTAAGAGTTCTTTTCTTCCACTTAATGTCTCTTTTTTACAGATAAGGAGGCAGGCTCAAACAGTTTAATTGTGTAGATCCCAAGCAGGTTTCAGGGTCCCACAGCAGCTAAGTGCCATAAGATAGATAGGTCAACCTAAGTCTCTGCTTTGAAGTCTCACATTCTTGTCCACTACACTATGCTGCATTTTATAAAATTCAGAATTTGAAGGGTGCTTGGTTAATTGGTCTGAATCAAGGGGAGATCCTTGAGAGGAGGGACTGTTTCATTTTTTGCCTTGTATCCCCAGGGTCTGACTAGCACACTGCCTGTGATGCTTAGAGGAAATTAGTAAGGCAGGCATCCTCCATCAATAGTTTAGAATCAATCAAAAGCTCCTGACACCTTACTTGGTAGATCTCCCATTGACATTTCAGCCTAATCTCCATTGCCTACTGGGATTCCCAGAAAAGTGTGGAATTTAGCCACTTTTTCCATTCCCCTGCTCTATCAAGGGGCTTCTCTGGCAGCACTCCCTTCCTACAACACTCTTAATGTTTATAGAAGTTCCAAGTATCTCTTCTTCAAAAAATTGTTGGAGAACCTAGGTTAGGTGTAAGAAATTTCTAGAAGTTCTAGCCTCCTGCCATGGTCATAATCAGAACTATCAGCATCTAGTGGGCTCTGTCTCTCCCTGACCCAAAACACACATTGCCTGATCTTTCATAGCCCAGGCTGAAGGAGAAGCAAACTATAAAATTAGGTTAGAAAACAGGTCAAGGCTTTCATATCTCTATTGATTTTCCTGAACTTTGGATCAGTTCAGTTGGCTAGGTCTATGCAGGTTAGATTTTTGTTTTCCTACCTTTGCAGATACTCTAGCCTAGGGAACTCTGGTCCTCTGTATGGTACTGAGGTACTGGACGACTTATTGCCTATATGAGTTGACATCTTAACCAAACCCATTGGAATTTTAGAATCACTGTTTTTGCCAGGATCTTGCTAGAGTGAAAAACAAATAAACCTTGGTTGTCCATGGCAGATCCAGCCATGTGCTGTCAAGTGGCAATGCCTATCCATAAACTTGAATTGTGTACATCTTTTTGAAGTTGTGGGAATGGTTCAGCCCTACCTGCAAACAAGAGGAGAGTGCCCCAGTTTGGCCAAATGGATGTGAAAGATTTCGATATGAGAAATTGTTTCCTAAAAAAAGATACCAACCTGAACAGAAGGGAATTTGCCTTAATTTGATCCACACTTTCATCCTTGAAGAATCTGAAAGCTGACAAAGAGAAGGGGCTAAGAGCATGTGCCCAAAGAGCCACTCAAACAGTGATGATGGAGCTCAGAAAGTTGAAGTTGAATCATTTCTAGTTTCTGTTTCCCATTAAATCTTGTAGAAAGCTGGAATTCGGAGCAGATACAACTGCCAAGTACTACATGAACTATAATATTTTGAAAAGTGGATTATTTTTTTTGTTGTTGTTCTTTTGCTATAGGAATGGGATACTTTACATGAAGGGAAATTTTATACAAAAACATTGTTTCAGTCATGAATCACTTAGTAAACACAAAAATTTTATATCCATATATATGAAAAATAAAGGGAAAAAAAATCCTTGATCTTAAAAAACAAAACAAAACAAAACAAATCACTGGCCCTGAAGCCAGAAGTTCTGAGTTTAAATTCTGGGGTGGTTGGAAATTTGCTTCTGAGATTTTTTTTCCAACTGAAGATCTATGACCTCATGAGCTATAAGTATAAGACCTCATCTTATACTTAAATACTTTCTTAGTTCTAGTCTCCCGGCATGTTTTATTCCTTTATTGGTCCACTCCTTGTAATGTTTAATATGTTATTATTTAAACTATAAACATATAAATGTGTTGATAGTTAGCATGAGCATGGTATAATGGATAGACAACTGACCTTGGAGTCAGGATATAGAAAAGGCACCAAACTGAGTTTAAGTCTTCAGTGTTACCTGATAACTTTGAGACATTGGACTAGTCACAAGGTCACAACCTCAGGCTCCTTCCAGATGTATATCTGTTATCCTATTATCTTGTTTATGACTTGTGATCTGGGCAAGTCATTTAGGTCTCAGGGCCCCCAGGTAAATCTCTAAGAGTAAATTGTAGGGAAATGTTGATCTCCATCAGTGGAAGGAAATTTCCACAATGGGAATATCATTCTTTCTTCCTCCCTAGTGATAAAGGCACAAGTCAGTGATTTAGAATTGAATAACCAAAAAAATAAAATAAAATAAAATAAAAATAAAAAAGGCAGATTATTCTCTTAGAATCACATGAATAAAAAAATACAGTAATCTACAAACTAGAATGGCTAAGTGATTTTATGCAAATTTCTTGATAGAGGTCACACTATCAATGTATGCAATTACATTAATTCAGAAGCCAATCAAACTTTCTGGTTTTGGTATTTAGAGATGTTTCTAAGTCTTCTGAAAATTATGTTGTCCTAGAAATATGGTCTTTTGTCACTTTACCAATATTTGTAATAGAATATAGCACTGGGGCAGCTAAGAAATCAGTCTTTTACCCAGTTGGGTCCATTGCATACACACAGAACCCTCTCAATTCTTCTGAGTCTTACACAGTCCCCCCCAGTGTAGACAGAATCAATTTCAGATCAAAGGGCTAATGCCCTGAAGATCCTTTCAATTTCTTAGTTTAAAAAACCCATCCAGCCCAGGAAATCTCTAATGTAATTGGGATAATTATTTTAATTATTTATTCTTTGGCCATTCTCCTATTCAAATGTTCTCTTTGTGTTCCTTTTAATGCAATAACTCAATTAAAGCAAAGAACTTTTAAAATTATTTGAAATTGCAGCAGTTTTCACCCTACACAGATTTCCAAAAGGACTAAGTTCTTTTCTTCTAAGTACTTTGGTTTGAGGAAAACATATATTTAAGGTTTTGAACTCATGTCTTTGTACTTCTTGGCTTCCTCCATCTGCACAGTTTTGATCACTTGCAATTTAAGACAGCAAAACTCCCACATTGAAGCTGTTTCTATAAGTAGAGTGAGAAGGAAATAATTATATTAATTGATATTTATGTGGCACTTTAGAGTTTGCAAAGTTCTTTACTTACATTGAAATTTATGATGAGTTAGCACCCCTGGGAAGTGGGAACTCTTATTATCCCTATTTTACAGGTGAGGACACTCACTGAAGGTAAGAGGGGTTAAATGACTTGCCTTGTGGACACATAGCTAGTATCTGAAGTAGAATTTGACCTCAGGTCTTCCTGACTTCAGAAATACTCTGTACACTATATCATCAATTGGCCCCCTACTACAGATTAAAAACCAAAACATAACAACCCTTGCCTTTTGTCTTAATTTTAATTCTAAATCAGTAGAGCAGCAAGAGATAAGCATTTACAGTTAAGTTACTTGCCCAGGGTCACACATCTGAGAAGTCTATGAGGCTAGATTTGAACCTAGATCTTCTCAACTCTAGGCCTGACACTCCATCCACTGCGCTGCCCAGCTGCCTTCAGATTTTTTACCTGTTCATCTAATTTCATTGATGTAATGAATTACCAGTAAGGAAATTTCCTTTACCAAAGGAGATCAATTGTAATTCCTTAATTGATAGCATTTCCCTAGCTATTAGTATCTTCTCTGCGAAATTATCTCATATTATTTTGCATATCTTTCCCCCTTATATACAATAACTCTCCAGAAAAAAAAATAAGGTCTTCAAGGACAGGAACTGTTCTATTTTTGTCTTTATAACCTCAAATGGATAATGCTTATTAATTACTTGACTGATTACTCTATTAAAGAATTGGCTCGGGCAATGAGAGGTTAAATGCAGTACCTGGAATCTCTTACCCAATAGCTCTCAGAAGCAAGACTGACAATAAAAGACAATAAATAATAATAATAATAATAGATGGCATCCTCTGCTGCTTACTGTGTGCCCGGCATTGTGTGAAGTGCTTTATATTTATTATCTCCCTTGTTCTCACAACAATGCTGGGATGTAGGTATTCTTATTATCCCCATTTTACAGATAAGGAAACTGAAGCAAACAGAGGTTAAAGTGATTTGTCCATCATTATATAGCTGGTATGTGTCTGAGACTAGATTTGAACTCAGTCTTCCTGATTTCAGGCCCAGAGCTCTGTCTCCTGTGTTACCATCTCCAAGTTCAACAAGCTCTTTACTAAATCATGCAGTTGAGTAGAAGAAAGAAGTCAAACTATTGATAAATAGATGTGATATACATATCCATAGCCAGGGAAGAAAAGGAGGGGATGCAGGATCTACGGTGGGATGGAGGGCAGAAAATAGTCTCAAAACGTGGCTTCCACGGACATTGGGACTGAGCAGTGTGACCTTTGTGTGCTCCTTCCACAGGAAGAATTTTCCTAGTAATTAAGCAAACAGAGAAAGGTTGGGACAAAGTTTGAAATTTGTAGAAATAGCAGATCTTCTCTATGGCAAACAGAAAAGAAGATGCAGAAGGGGGAAGAGAAGTAGAGTGGGGTTTATATTAAAAATATAAAAAATCTGTATGTGAACCAGTGTTCTTGATTTCAACCCATAGGAAGCACCTGTTGAAAGAGTTTATAGGTTTATCTGAAATGTATTGGGGATTTTATGCACAATTTAACTTAGCAGGAAATTGAAGGAGAGCCTCTCTATTGGAGATTGGTCAATTAACTGGTTTATTTCCTGATTAGTTAAACTGAACAAACAAAACTAAGTTTCTACTGTGTGCAAGCTCTGGGGAACTAAGACATTTAGGTAAAACATGATAATTGCCTCATGTAGTGTATAGTCAAAAATAAGAATTTTTTAATAGCCTTATTTGGTTTACTCACACAAAATCAAGTTAAGAAATGGAACAATCATATAAGACCTGGAAAAGTATCCTTCCTCTTTACAGAGCATAGAGTGGATCCTGGGAGACAAAACAACAAAGTAGAGAGAATCTTGATTTTAATCTGAATTCAGACACTTACTAGTTTTGTTACTCCTAGCAAATTACACAACTTGAACTTTGATTTCCTCAAAGGTTAAATAGGAAGGCATTATGTGACCTACTTCATAGTACTATGTGGGAAAAAAGTATTTTGTAAACCTTCTATGTAAAAAAGTATAATTAAATAAAATGTTTATTTAATTTAATTCAAATTTATTTAAATTTAAAATATTAAAAATGTATAATTAAATAAAATAAAAAAGTATAATTAAATATAAACAAAATATAAAGCTGGGTTAATATTAGAGTTGACTGTACAATCTGCAGTCCCATGCTTTAAGAAAACATGGAGAATGAAGAGAGGGCTAAAAGAAAAAAAAATTGATGAAAATGATGAAAAAAAACATAATGGGAAATCAAAGGAGTTACAATCTGCTTAACTGGAGAATAAGAAAACTGGGAGTGAGCTACATGATGGACAAGTAGATGACAGACTCTTACTTGGAGGACTGGAACAGTTATACATTTTCTTGGAGGGCAGAACAAAAGAAAATGGGCTTGAACTGGAGCAAGGAGGTCTAGTTAGATATAAGAATGAACTCTTTGAATACAAAGAAATGAGTAAAATCTGGGGATTTTCGACATTTTTATAAACTATTGTCCTCTTGTAAAGCTGCTTCATTTTAGAAGTAGGGGAAGAATAGCAACACACTTGTGTGGACATATGGCTTTAATGAAATGATCCATAGATGTTATATCACTAGAAATGCACAACTTTGTGAGATATGGAATGTAAATATTATCATCTCCATTTCACAGGTCAGGTAACTGACCCTCCACGATTGACATAGTTCATGAAGTTAGTAAATGGAAGAACCAGGATTTCAGCCTAGACTTTCTGATTCTGAGCCAGGAATCTTTCTATGATAAGGAGCTACCTCATAACAGTCTTACTGTCATCCTGACAATCTCTGAGATAAAATCTCTTCAAATATAGATCATCTTTGTTTGTATGGATCTTATAACAGACGAGCCTTGTAAGACATGGTTGCTCTTTCCTCCCCCCCCCCCGTTATCTGGTTTCAGTTTCCTGATTTAGCTTTCTCTTGTATGAACCCAAATAAGCAACAGTTCAGAAAACACAGACAGGAAGAATGTTGATGCAGAAAGCCTCTGATTCTTGTAAAAGCACACAGCATATGGGAAATAATATTTCTAATTCGATATAGATAAAAATACAATAAATGCACAAACTTTGCTTATCAGTCCCCTTCCCATACTTCTAATGAATGATTGGTAACCAGGTGGTTAGGACCCTGGAAATGACTAACTTTCCCACTGTCATAACCTGTCAGGGTTTAGAAAAACATATGTCCAGTTGGTGGTTCAAAAGAACTGCTCAATTCTGTAGCCATAGCACTTTAAGCTACTCAATGCCACACGTTTCAATAAGAATCTGATTTCAGTTTGTTTGTTCCAAGTTAAGAATATAAAGGACAGAAGATGTAATGTTCCCCCACAAGCTGACACATATTTTGGTGACACACAACAAAAATGTTTAATTCAGGGATATTTCAGATGACATATGGGAAGAAACACCCACTAACTCACAGCTTTCTCCAACACTTGCTTCATGGAAAATTGCCCATCTTCCACAACCTATACAATGGGAGGTATCGTCTATGGAAGAGCTTGTAGCTTGTAATGGGTTATTAACCATGATGTACAGATGGAGATTTTGATAATGGGCTCAAAAACTATTGGCAAAAATGTGATCAGACTTTCTGAATTTATATCTCATAGAACTGGATCTCATTTTCCCCGTTTTCAATTGTCTTATCTTCTATTTAGGGGTGAGCAACATATCACTTTAGACTCTAAAAGCTACACAAAACAATAATGGAAAAGAATAAAATCTTGTTCACATTAAAAGACCATTAGCAGTAGCAATTTTTAAGCTGGAAAAGGCTGAATATTTTGCAACTAATGATCAATAGCGTAAGTAGAAGAGATTGTAATACACTATCGTATCAAAATGATTACCATGGAAGATAGGAAATATGATATCTCTTTTCCTCTATTTCATTTAAGTCAGAGTTGGGGAGAAAACAGTATCTGTCTTGTAAAAAATGTTAAGCAACTATGAGCTTTGTTGAAATGGATTTAAACAATTGAAAAAGGACCCACTGAAGTCCATTTAGTTGATATGATAGTGAGCTCTCAGCCTGAAGAATAATTTCATAAAGATTAGATGAAAAACCTCATCATGGAAGATACTAACTAATAAGTGAGTATGTCATTCATAGCATGAATAATCTTATTTTAGTACTTTAGGGAAGTCTAGGTAAGCTAATTAATCTTTTATCCTTATTTATTTGAGTATATGATACAAACATGAGATTATAAATAACTTTTCTTCATCTTTCTTCAATAGAATTTTCTTTTTGTTTTTTAAACTTTTACCTTCCATCTTAGAATCAATATTACGTATTGTGGTTCCGAGGCAGAAGTGCAGTTTATAAAGGCTAAGCAATGGAGGTTAAGTTATTTGCCCAGCTAGGAAGTATCTGAGGCTATATTTGAACTCAGGATCTCCCATAACCAGGCCTGGGTCTCAACTCACTGAGTCATTAATCTGCCCCTTGCAAGAGCATTTCCTAAATCTGAATAACTCCACAGAGGTAAGGACGCTCATATCAGATTTACATGTGCAGACCCAAACCTTGAGTTCGCCTAGGCTCCATCAAGTAGGTAATTTAAGTAATTATCTGTTTCTTTCAAGAAAATGAAACACAGTAATTCACCTGCTCTACAGGGGTAAAAAAGAAGAATCAGGAGTCAGAATCATCGGATTGGATTGTGTAGGTTGAGGAAGATGGGCGATTTTCCGTGAAGCTAGTGGAAAACAAAGCTGTTTTCATTGACTAAATTTTGAGGATTAGCTTTTTTGTTTACCTCTTTTTGTTGTTGTTGTTGTTTTTCCAAGAAGCCTAGCACACGGAGTGCCTGGCACATCAAAATTATGTAATCATTGATTGTTGAACTGAATTGGTGTATTTTTTTTAAGAGATTAGCTATCCAATTGTCAGGCTGTACCTCTGGTACTTTTAATTTTTGATTTAGGTTCATATCCTTTCTTCCACCAAAAAGCACTTGGCATACTAGCTGTGTAATCACAGAATGTCACATAATCCCTCTGTTAAATGTGTGTATAATACTTATGTCAGCTACCTCATGAGGCTGTTAGGAAGAAAGGACTTCATACCCCATAAAGTGCCAGAGAGGTAGGAGTTGATATTTTTTCTCTCTTTAGCTTCTGGAGGGAATTCAGAGAATTTCAAGTTTCTGAAATTACAATATTAATAGGTTGAAATTCACTTGTCAAAATGTATCTTTCATTTACAAAGATGCTAATTGTATGTGCATTTTGACTTTTTAATTCTCCAGAAGGGAGTCTACTCCTCTGCTCCCTTTCCTGCTAGGGAATTGATGCATATGGCTGCAATATGACTGGCTAGGTTAGGAATTTGGATGGTAGCCTTTTGGGGATTTAGCTTCTCCCTTGTGTATAGCTAACTGGCACTAATGGGGATTCACCCTGAGATCTCAGCATCATTAGCACAATGCTCTAACCAAGAGTCAGACAGCTTATGGTAGGGAAGATATTAATAGCATAATATGCAGATAGAAATCAATGGTGTCGTGCAAACCCAGGAAAGAAAGTAGACATGGCAAGAAATGGAAACTCATTGCTATTTTCATGCCTAGTGAGATAGCTATAGCTGTCCTTCTTGCAGCCAAAATTGGTGGCACTGGTCCTTACTAGTTCTACCACATTGTATACACCTTTGGGATAGCTATAAAAACTGGTCCAGTGGCAAGCCAATGAGCCAAAGGAATACCATATGGCCCTAGAATTTGTGCCAGCCACATATATCAAAAGGCATTAGGTTATAAAAGTGTCATCTGGGGATATTAAATTGTTTAGCCTAGATATATGCTAGACTTGTTTCTGCAAAAAAATTAAAATTAAATTAAAAAAAAAAGTTTGTTTCTAGAATCTTAGAGCTTTCATTTGTACCTTGGGAAATTTCCACTGCATAGAGAAAGAAACTGAGAGGCAGAAGGATGTGACCTTCATAGGCCTATGGATGATGACTCCTTCCAAGCCAATTGAACAGATATTTTATGGAATGTCTACTATGGGTTTAGCCCATTACCAATCAATAATGAGTAATGCAAGAGTGACTATTGTAATCAATGACCATTCTAGCACTCTATGGTCCAGCCAAACTGGCCTACATAGGAGTTTCTAGCATATAGCATCCAATATCCCAGCCCCATGCTCATATATTGATTTTGTCCCCTGTGCTCAGAAGGCTCTTCCTTCAAAATTGTGCCTCTCTGAATTCCTTTTTTGTTTTAAGATGTGGCCAAAACATCATGTTTCATGACAAGCCTTTCCTGATACCCCAAATGCTAATGCCTTCTCTCCCTACTTGTACTACTTTGAATTTTTTTGCATATGTTTATTCGCTTTATACTTTTATATGAATATAGAATAAGATCATAATTGTGAAGGATTTAAGACGTCCAATACCTTTGATTTTACAGGAAATTGAGGCCCAGAGAGCTTCAGTGTCCTAACTAAGGTCACATAATTGTTGCCTGTGATTCTGAATCTAGTAATCTATCCATTACACACTTGCTTTCAAAAAAGCCAATTCCCATCAAAGAATACAGTCTTTTAGAATAAAGACTGCTTCCTTTTCCCCCCACACTTGTATTCCTGGGGCTTGACCCATAGTAGGAGTTCAATAAATGCATATCTATTGATTGGCATGTTGCCCAGCTTAAATTAGAAATATACAACTTTGTTTTTCAAACTTTTGAGATTTTTGTAACTTTTTTACATAGAGAGATGATTGAAATCTTTAAGTTAAGATGTTGCCATTGTCAGTGGTCCAAGTAAAATAAGAACCTCACAAAAAATCTGTATTCTCTCAGGCTAAGAGAAAGAAATTTAATTTCACTCCTCAAGAGACCAAAATGTGTGTATGCAAAGTAATTAGCCATCGCCAGCTGATGTATGTTCCATTACTGAAGAAGGCAACCACAGAGTAGAGAACTATTATCTCCTAATAAAGCTCCAAAGAGATTTCTTTTTTTAAACACACACACACACACACACGAGCAGCAGAAGGTAAAAAGTCAGTCTGAAGTATGAAAATACTTAAATTGTTCTGAAATGGATAAGCATGAACGATAAAGGCATAGAAAACATTCCACCAACTCCTACCCACAACATTGCACACACAGACACAAATAAAGCAGCTCAGTCTCTGCTTATATGGATCTCTAAAGCTTTGAATGCAGAGGAAGTCCTTTCATTTTTATCTGATAAAAACCATATGCAAACATGAATTCACATTCATCCTAAGCTCTGTTATAGAGACTAGCTCATCCTGTGTATTACCAAGGTTGCACATACCTTTCTATCCAAAGTTATTTTTGGAATTGATATTAATCAGCTCAGTGAGTGCCTTGACCCCATGATGTTTTTGGATCCATTGCTTCTGAGTCTGTACTCATTGTATTGATCATTGCTGGCTCTGCCTCCAGAACAGGTCTTTAAATTTCTTCCTTAATGTGGACCAGGATAAGGTGACCTAGTGTTGGGGTGTAAAAAGCCTCTATAAAATGATTCATGATGAAGTTGTCCAAATATCTGCCACGTGGCTATCCTCTATCCTGTTTATACTATGTAAAGGTCTATACAAGCATTTACAAGCCCAAAGGTACTTTTAAAAAAATCCTAAATATCTGCCCTAGTAACAACTCTAAGACAGAAAGGCAAGTTCTAGACAACTGGGGTTGAGTGACTTGCCCAGTGTCACATAGGAAGTATCTGAGGTTAGATTTGAATCCAAGTTCTCCCAAATCCAGGTCTGATGCTCTATCCATTGTGTCACATAGCTGTTTCCACAAAGATTCTTTTACCTCAGTCTTGCTTTATTCTCTGCAGAACCACAAAGATAAACAGGACAGCACAACTAGAAAATTCATTGATTTGCGTGAATAGCCATTGTTTGACAGCCAGAAGTTTCATTCTATTCACTATTCATCCAGCTTCAGCTAACTGTTTAGGACTAACTTATCTCCAGTCTCCCAGACACAACATCATCATCATTAATGTCTTTTGATTTCTGTAAAATTTAGCAGCCAGATGATGCAACAGATAGAGTACTAAGCTGGAAGTCAGAAAGACTTGATTTCAAATCTAGCCTTAGTCATTTAATAGCTGGGTGATCCTGAGTGAGTCACATAATAGCTGTCTGCTTCAGTTTCCCCAAATGTACAATTAGATATAAAATAATACTTAATATTTGTTTTTTTTTAAATTTGAATCCAAATTCTCTCCCTCCTACCTCCTTGAGACAATAAGCTATTTGATATAGGAAATATATATATATATGTGTGTGTGTGTGTGCGCGTGTGTGTGTGTGTGTGTGTGTGTGAAATATATATCTGCAGTCATATAAGACACATTTCCATGTTGGTCATGTTCTGAAGAAAGACACAGACAAATAAAAGGAAAAAAAGTAAGAAAAATAAAGAATGTGAAAAATAGTTTGCTTCAGTCAGCATTCAGACTTCAGTTCTTTCTCTGGATGTAGATACCATTTTTCATCATCTTGGATCATTGTATTGTTGAGAATATCCAAATCATTCACAGTTGATCATCATACAATATTGCTGTTACTGTGTATAATATTCTTCTGGTTCTGCTCATTTTACTTCTCATCAGTTCATGTAAATCTTTCTGGGTTTTTCTGAAATCTTCCTGCTTATCATTTCTTATAGAACAATAGATTCCTAACAATTACATACCACAAATTGTTTAGCCATTCCCAAATCGATGGACATCTCTCCAGTTTCCAAAGAGCTGCTACAAATATTTTTGTATGAATAGGTTCCTCTTCCTCACCTTTTTTTTTGGACATTTTTAGGATATGATATAGAAGTAGTGTTGATGGGTTAAAGTGTATGCACAATTTGTATAAAGAATCTTGAATTTAACATAATCAAAATTGTTCATTTTACATCTTGTAACACTGTCTCTTAAAAATCTTAACATGAAAAAAAAATCTCATTGCTATAACAGAAAAAGATGGATTCTACAAGATTCTTATTTGAGCAAATGTAGTTTGAGCATAGTTCCACATAGACATTAACAATCAATCTGCCAACTATTTGTGTACTGACTACCATAAGAAAAGTGAACATTAAGTAAATATCTGGTTAATTTGTGTCCCTGCTCTTTGCTAATTACACTGTCTCCCTTGGAGACCTCATCCATCCTCATGGATTCAACCACTATGCTGATGACTGCGAAATTTATATCTATAGGGTATCCATAAGGGATATATCCACATAGATGTCTCTTGGACACATCAAATGTCAAACATCTAAAAACAAATTCATCATTGTTCTCTCCTGTTCTTCTCTTCCCCCAAATCATCTCCCATTTCAAACTCCCTGATATTTGTTAGTGATCTTATTACCCTTATGTTTTGGAAGGTTGAATCCTAATTTAGCTTTCTCCTTTGTCTATCACATTCTGTCACCAAGTCCCATTGCTTTTTCCTTAGTCTCTCTTACCACAATTGAACTTGAGGCTTCTATCAACTTGTATCTAGTTTTCGGCAACAGTCTCCCAACCTCCTGTCCCCTTCCTCCAGATTCCTTCCTTGCTAAAGGCGGTGAGATGGTAAAATGAATAGAGTCCTTGATATGGATTGAGTTAGTTAGGAAGACCGGAGTTCAAAACCTGCCTTAGACACAACCTGGACAAGTCACTTAAGTGGCTATCTGCCTCAGTTTCCTCATCTGTAAAACGAGGATAATAATAGCACTTGCCTCTCAGCACTGTTAGGAGTATAAAATGAGATAATATTTGTAAAGCACATTGCAAATCTTAAGGCACTCTGCAAATGCTCACTATTATAGACAAGTTCTATAATATAATATAACTCTCTTCAAATTATCTTGCACCCAGTGATCAAATTAATTTTGTTAGACATTGCTTTCATTATGTTACTTTTCTTCTTACTTGGAAACTTTCTCCTATTCCTTCTTTTCCTGCTACATCAAATATGAATGCCTCTCTCTGACTTTTAAAACTCCTTGCCATTATTTTCCCAGACCTTACCTATATAATCTTATTTCCCAGTGCTCTCTAACATGTCTCCTTTGTTTAAATCAGGCCTGTAAAAACACCATGTTCATTCCCATCTTAATGCACTTACTTAAATTTCCCCTCTGCTCTTGGGATGGCATCATTTATAGTCTTTTCATTCCGGATTCCTCGCTCTCTCACGCCACCCCCCCATCTCCCCCCCCCCCAAACTGTTGCCAGGGCCTGCCAATTTCACCTTAATGACATTGCTTGAATACATTTCCTTCTCTCCTCTGTTATTTTTCTCTAGTCTAGTGCAGATCCCCATCACCTCACACCTGAATTATTTCCATAACCCTTTGGTGGGTCTGTCTGCCTCAAGGCTCTCCTTACTTTACTTCATCCTCCATTCAGCCTCTAAGAGATTTTCCTTAAATGTAGATCTGATCACGTTACACTCCCTCCCCACTCAATCAATTCCAGCAGTTCCTTGTTGCCTCTAGTAGCAAATACAAAATGTTCTGTCTGGCATCATTCAAAAACCCTTCAATAGCCTAGCTATCTCCTACCTATCCAAACTTCATACACCTCCTTCTCAGACATGTACTCTTCAAGTCACCCATACTTGTCTTCTGGCTATTTCAGGAACAAGACTTGACGTCATATGGCTCTTGAGTATTTTCTCTAGCTGTCCCTCCTACCTGGAACATTCTCCCTCCTCTGTTCAGACTACTGACTTCTCTGGCTTTCTTCAAGTCCTAACTAAAATCCAGTCTTCTACAGGAAGCCTTCCCAAACTCTTCTTAATTTCAGTGCTTTCCCTTCTGTTCATTATTCCCATTTATCCTGTATATTTCTTGTTTTGTATATACTTATTTGTCTCCTCGATTAGATTGTAAGTTCCTAGAGGGCAGAGACTTTCTTTTGCCTCTTTTTTTTTCTTCCTAGAGTTTAGCACAGTTCTTGATACATAGTAGAAGCTTAATGAATGTTTACTGATTAATTGATTAAGTTCCACACATAATTCAAGGCTCACTTTCAAGCCTATTTCTTACATGAAGCATTTCTTGGACTGTTCAGTCCTTACTGATCTCCTTTTTACTAATGAACTTGAACCTGCTTTATACAATTGAGTGCTTAATGATAGAGGGTTATCATAAAATATTTATGTACTTTTAAATGTTAATAACTAAAGTTTTAGGTGTAATTAAAACAAGTTCATGAGGCTTTTGAAAGCAAATTAATGAAAGCTTATGAAAGCTATATTACCTGATTGTTCTATATAGATATTCTTATTCAGGTGTTGTGACAAAGGGAAAGAGGCTACGAAAATTGAGGTCTATGACCAGCAGACTCGTAGTCCCTGTCAGGGACAAGAAGATTCTATTTGCCTCCCCATCCTTGGCTTGTTTCTAGTTAACCTATAAACTACATTAAATTTTTAGAGTTTAAGATTTACACAAAGGCATTGTGAAGCCTCTGTTTTCAGTCATGTACTTTTTGCCATTGTTTCACATATGCTAGTAACATCCTTGATTAGATTATAAACTCTTTGAGGGCCAGGCCAATCCTTATCCTTCCTCAGGATCTACCCCCAACCCAAAGGCAATAAATACCTTGTTAACTGAGCACAGGGTGGATTCTAATGAATATTTGTCAGTTGACTGAATGATTGGACCATACATTTGAGCTAGATAATTCAGAACAAAATTACTCTATTGATCATTAATTAATCTAGTTTAGTTCAGACTTGATGCTTGAATTAATTCAGTCTGGCTATTTGTCGCTTGAGCAGATTAAATTTAGACAAATGGAAAATTTCCCTGTGACTTTATGCTGTACAGCCACTGCTATGCTTTTCCATGACATCTCAGTCTTGGTTTCATCTGACCTGGGGTCAAGAGACTCAGAATTTGCATACTACAGCTTTTCTTATCAAGGCATAAAACTTCAGGTTTGGGAGTTAAGGGACTTGCCCAGAGTCACACAGCTGGGAAGTGTCTGAAATCAGATATAAACCCAGGATTTCCTGTTTCAAAAACCACTGAACCACCTAGCTATCCTAGCAATTCAGTCAATTTGATTCAAGAAACCCCTCTTAGATACTTAAACTGTTCCATGTGCCAGAGGATAATTTAACATGTTGTTTTTTTTATCAGAAAGCTAGAGAAACAATGCATAGTTTTAAAGAGCTGCTTCAGGATTTAAAATAAATTGACACATTGGGAAGAGAATCATCAAAGCTATATCTAAATTTTACTTTACAACAGTAAAATGCTGACTAGATCAATCTTCAACAAATATTCATCATGTGTTTACCATGTTCAAGGAACTTATCCTCAGGGACAGTAATAAGTGACTAGACTTCATGTCTTAGATGAGGCAGGGCACACAGACATAGATAATCAGTATGAGGCTCTTTGTGCTGCTCAACTCTAAGTTCTATACGATCTTACGTGCCAAATGAATGACAAAATCTAGAAATGATGTAAGAGGGTAGAGAAGAGGAAGTTCACTTTAAGTTATAGTTGTTGAGGCAGGTTTAATAGCAAAGGTATGATTTAAGTTGTGGCTTAAAGGATAGGTGGACTGGAAAAGTTTATGGCAAATGTAGTGAATAAAATTTAATATTAAAATTATATAAAGAATTGACACAAATATTCAAAAGAGAGATCCATTTTCGAGTTGAGAGATAGCCAAGATATATGACTAAATAATTTACAAATTCAAAAAAACATTAGAAAAGAATCACTTGAAAAAGAAATTCAACCTCCCTATGTCCCATAACTGCTGACTGTCAAGGTCCTACAACTACAGAAGGTCCTAAGACTGCAGATACAATCATGCCCTAGGTAACAGGAAAGCCTTAGCAGGTGTTATCAAGGATGCAGCTGCTGCTGAACTTGTGATAGGGAGTCATAATTACCAGCCTCTTCAGTGAAGGCTTTACTTTCCCAAGGTGTCCAGGAGCTCATTGGAGAACCCTATATGGACTTTCCTAGAGATAAACAAAGCACAGTAAAACAGACCCTGAAATACTAGGAGTCATTCAAGTAATGATAGTTAGCTAACATTTATATAGCATTTACTAAAGGGCATTTAACTCAATTTGCCACAGTTTCCTCATCTATAAATTGAGGATAATAATAATACCTTTCTCCTTTGAATCTTACAACAATCCTGGGAGGTAGGTGTTATTATTATCCTCATTTTATAGATGAGGAAACTGTGGCAAATAGGGTTAAATGACTTGTCCAGGGTCATATTGCTAGGAAGTATATGAAACCAGATTTGAATTCAAGTCTTCCTGACTCTAGGTCCAGCATTCTTTCTATTGTACTGCATAGTTTTCCCATGAATAACAAGATGCTTAAGAAAACATATCTGACTATGACTCTTCTTATCCTCTCCTAAGGAAGCAGTAAGGTTTTACATTGATGAGAACGCAAAATCTAGGGTATTTTGCTTTGTTTTAATGGCTGCTTATATATATATAAATACATGATAGTAATTTTATTTCTTTATATATATATGTATATATAAAGAAATAAAATTACTATCATGTATTTATATATATATA
>NC_058132.1:255983764-255992150 GCF_016433145.1 Gracilinanus agilis
TATATATATATATATATATATAAAGAAATAAAATTACTATCATGTATTTATATATATATATATATATATATATAAAGAAATAAAATTACTATCATGGTTTCAAAGGGCTTATTGAAAGCCATTTAGAAAAATGAAGCCACGTGCCTATTAAGATTTAATTCAAAAGTCACACCATTACCTCTGCCCACCAAGCTGCTTCAGCAGGAAAGAGAAAGTACCAATCCTGTCCTGAGTCTTTATACCTCTGTCTACATTATCACACTTCCTTTCCACCTCATTACACAAGAGGAATCATGGGAAATGTAGTTTTGAAAGAGTCCTAAATGTCCACAGGAAGTTTAGATCAGGGACCTCAAAATTAGTTCAAGGAATCCCAAATTTATATATATATATATAATGTGATATTGGAAATTTGGGATTATATATACATATATATATGTGTGTGTGTGTGTGTGTGTGTGTGTGTGTGTGTGTGTGTGTGTGTGTGTGTGTTGGAAAATAGACCAGGAGAATAGAGGAGGATTTGCCCACTTTTCTTTTGACAAGCATGGGTTTATTTATATGTCAAGTTGGACAAGGATCTTGGAAGCAACGTGCCTTTTGTAGCCCAGTTTCCATATGATTTCTGGGACGTTTCTTTGGCAATACCCACCAAATCGTTCTTTAAGGGTCACAAGATTTCCATAATGAGTTACATGGGAATTTCAAGGACTTTTTAGCTCTGAATTAAGATAGTTGTCTGGGACAACAGATTTTGATTCAGCCCCAGAGAGGTAATCCAAAGAAGGTACTTAATCCTAACCTACATGCACTCTGCTTGTTCATGCACACTTTGTTCAGCAGCTACATATGGTGAAATATTTAAGAGCTGCCATAATACTCTTTTTGGATAGTCAACAGGTGGTCCTGAAGAGAAGAATAGCATAAGTTGGGAGCAGAAAGGAGAAACGACATAAATACCACTGGCAAAAACAGATGCCTAGTGGAGATGTTTTTTTTTTTTTTTTTTTTTTTTTTTTTTTTTTTTTTTTTTTTTTTTATCCTGGGACTCCATTCTAGGAGCATAGGGCCACAACCAGTAGGCAATGGGACACACAGTCCCTCAGGGTCACCCAGGTGGGAAGTGTCTGAGGCCAGACTTGAACCTAGGACCTTTCGTCTCTAGGCCTGGCTCTCAATCCACTGAGCTAGCCCAGCTGCCCCTACTTCAGGTTGCAGTTTCTTTAGCAGAGGTAGTTTTTACAGGGTGGGGTTGTTAGCCCCACGCCCAACCCTCCTCCTTTTTCATCCAGGCTAGGGACTGTCCTTGGCCCAGGAGTGGTAAGGGTGGGCAGTAGGAGTCAAGTGACTTGCCCAAGGTCACACAGCTAGAAGTGTCCGAGGCTGGACTTGAACCTAGGACCTCCAGTCTCTAGGCCTGGCTCTCAATCCACTGAGCCACTCAGCTGCCCCCCTGGAGATGTTTACCTAGTAGAGAAATAAAATGACCAGCACAGTGATAGCACCAGAAAACATTGATGATTCAGCAGGATTAGAGGTGCTCTTTGCTCTGACCTTTGGTACCTAATAAATTACTAGGCGAGTCTTTTGATTCCACTTCTGTGTGTTTCTCATACCTTTTCCCTTTCCACTCATATAGCCTCTATTCTAATTCAAGTAAGCCCTCATCACCTCTTTCCTATACTCTTAACTATTCTCCTTATTTCATCTCTCTGACTTTAATCTATCCTCCAAATCAACATAAAAATGATTCTCCTAATGCACAGGTGGGACCACATCACTCTTCAATTGAGTAAATGCTAGTAGTTCCCTATCAGAGATGCCAAAGTCATCCCAGGCCAGCACTCACCATGCAACTTTTGTCTTGCCACTGGACCATGATAACTTGAGAGTAAGAGAGAGTAAGGCTGATGACTTTGGGTAACTTTGCCTCACTTAAAGCCAATTCATGAGCAAGTCTAAACATCACCTTATGATGCTTTTAGTTCATAAAAAAGTGGCTATTATTAATTCTAAGGATTTAAGTGTTTGACTTTTAAGGCCCTTTACAACAAAAATAACAACAAAAACCCACATACCTCCCCCACCTGCCCCAAACACACACAAAAAGCTCTGTATATCCTGGTTCCAACTTATTTTCAAGGCTTATATAATACTCCTCTTTGCATACTCTGTCGTCTATGGCCCAAAAAAACTGTTAACTGTTCTTTCTTACATATAATATTTCATCTCTGATCTCTTTGCTTTGGCACTGGCTATTCCCGATTTATTTTTTTACTTCCATCTCTTATGATCCTCAGTTTCCTTTTATCTACTATATAGAGCCTTACCTGGTTCTCCAAGCTGCTAGTGGCTCTCCCTTCATTATACACACACACACATACACACACACACACAAACACACACATAATACATTTTGCAATTAATTAAGAAATCTTTGGAATATACTTTTATATGAAAATGTCTTATCCCCAGCAGAATGAAACCTTCTTCAGGGAACTAGCTATCATTTTAGCCTTTATATCCCCAGCCTTTAGAATGGTGTTTGGCATATAGTAGAATTTCAAATACTTCTTTATTGATCAATCAATTGATGTGTATCATTCATGCACATGACCTGTTCCTTGCCTCATGTGTCCTCTGAGTATTTGCCCCCGCTTAGTGGTGGTATGGTAGCTTGTGGGACCGTGTACTGCATGTGTACAGGAAAGAAATCTCGTGTGTCAATTTATTTGCCATGCTGTTTGATTAAATGACTTTTGTTTGTTCTGTGCCCTTTAGTTGGCAGTGAAAAGTGAATGTGTCAGTGGGGAAGGTGAGCTAAAGCTTTGGGTGGGGGTTAACTCTCAGATGACCTTCAAAACCAGGGAGTTTTTCTGAAATTCTAGGTGTCCTCAGACCTGTATTATTATTACACTGAGCTCTATCATCACAGTTTAAATGTAATCAGGATTATATTTAATAATATATTGCTTCATATAGTTATTTAAGGGTTGTAGGAACCTTGATAAATATTATTTCTTTTGATTCTCCCTACAACCCTGAGAGGTAGATCCATATATTATCCTCATTTTTAGAAATGAGAAAACTGAGGCTGAGAGAGATTAAACGATTTGCCACGGTCACAATCTGGTAAATGTCTGAGGCAAGATTTGAATTCAGGTTTTCCTGACTCCAAGTCCAATTCTCTAGCTATTGTGCCACAAGTAACCTCTAATCTTAAGATACCAATGACTTGGGTTCTTTCTACTTTTAATAATATACTCCTGGGGAGTCTCCCAGAGGCACAGAGATTAAGTCCTTCAAAGGCTGAGAAGAGCTAGAAGGAAACATGGAGGTCATCTACTCCAACTTCCTCATTTTACAGACCAGAGCCTGAGACCCAAAGAGGTTAAACAATTTGCCACAATCACCCAGGTAGTAAGAAGAGCAACAGAACAGGTATTTGACCCAGATGACTGGACTCCAAACTCAGTATTTTTGCCATTTTTATTAGGCTGCCTTACCATTAGTATTTTTGGCAGCAGAGTCTGCCTTTCTCCTCCCACTATTCAACCAGCCTATATTCCTGACTGTGGTAATTCTGACAGTCATGAAAATAGCTCAGGGTTTCTTTAATATGTACCATCTCACACTTACCTAATTCACAAAAAGAAAAACAAAATAGAAAATGTTTTGAAATTAAAATCATGGAAAAACAGCCACACCTATCCTTTATCAATCAGTGTATCTGCAAATTGGAAAATTATTTTGGAAAGCAATTTGTCAGTGTGAAGTTATAAAAAAAAATCATCCCCTTTGACCTCAACAATAATCTTATTGCCAAGAATGTTACCTTCAAACATTATCTAAAAGGGGAAATAAAAAATTTATCAATGATCAAGCATTTATTAGGCAGTTTTCATGTCCTCAGCACTGGGGATACAAATACAAAAGTGAGACAATCCTTAGCTTCAAGAAACTTATATTCAACTTAATGGTTATTGAAAGATATTTATAGCAGCATTGTGTAAACTTTCAAAAGATTATGAAAAACCCTAATTTTCTAGTATCTGGAGAATAGTCATATAAAACATAATACGTTAATGTAGTATATAATGTAGTTCACTATCACAACTATGAGGTATATAAATAGACACTCACAGTATATAAGAATAGGAGGAAAGCAGAATGAAATCAACTTATACTTTGACTAAAATGTTAAAAAATAATATAAACAGAAGAGAATAGACAAAAACAATGAAGGTACACACAGAAGAAGAATATTGATATTGTTATAGTTATATATAAATTTTGTCAAAATTTTTTAAAAAGTATATTTTTATTCTTTAATGTTAAGATCATAATCATTTTTTAATATGTAAGATGATACTCTCAACAAAACTGAAGTTAAAATTGCAAACCTCCATCCCTTCTTCAAACTGTGTATCCTTCCCTCCCCTCCTTCTCACCCCCCCCCCCGGCCAGAAGACAACAAGGAAAGAGAAATTCTGTGAAATATTGCTGATATTTGAAGCTGCAACAAAGTACATCCTTATAATTCAAAATTTGCATTGGCTCTAGGCACATTGAAGTGAACTATTAGAATCTCAAAATTAAATATATGTGACCAGCATTAAATATGGCATATCAAATATGCTGATGAGCCATGGTTTTGTTTCTGTGTTCAAATAAGATAATGCTGATGGTCTTATATGGAGAAATTCAGAACAAAAATGGGGCTGTTGATGTCTGAAGGGTGGATACTAACAAACCAGGCAAATAGTAGATGACAAGTCGGTTACATAATGTTTATGATTATTGTAATGTCCATCATGTACAGGATATCTGTAAAGTTTAGAGGTGGAGACCCTTGGTTTTTTGGAATTCCTTGAGATTTTTCCGATTTCATTCACTCTTCCATGTCCTGAGTTCACTTTTGAGAGAGTGAAATCCACATGTTGGCTAAATGAGAAGAGGAATCCAGCCAGATTCCAAGATAATTAAACTGGTCAACCTGCTCCAAGACATTAACAGCTGCTGTTTTAATCATTAATGAGGCAGTCAGTTTCTATAATCTGGGAGATGAACCAAGAAAAGTGGATTTGGTTTTCTTTTCCTTTTAGGATCAGTTCACTAAAGATGGGCCCCTCTTCCATCTTAGTACTGTCACATTGCAAGCTGATGATAACCTGAGGCAAGGATGGTACATTGTCATATTGCACCATATCACCAGGACACACATACACAGAGGAGAAAGCACACTGAGTTAGGAGTTTATTAGCAAAACCATAAAAATAACAGAAACTCAAGAAGAGAATTTTGGGAACCATTATTTGCAGTGCTTATAGGATACTATGAAAATCTAACAAAAAGAAAAAAAATTCCATGATAAAGAGATGCATGGACTAAAAAACTGTGGTTGTCCAAATAATCTCTTTAGTGCTGTACTCAGAAGTCTTTGTGTTTCTGATGTTCATACTCTGATTGAGTGAACATCATCTCTGTCTTTGTGGTACAGCCCTTTTTCATTACTTATCTATTTGGACAGATGTATTGGGGTGGTCTAACATGACTAGAATCAGAAAACATCAAGCTCAGAGGAACTATAAAATCTAATGATCTTCAAAGATATTTCTTCAAATAAAAAAGACAAAAGACTTGCTCAGCAGATCAATGGAGTCAATTTCTATTCTTTTTCAGGAGAGATATATTTCCTTGTAGATTGAAGATCTCCAAGGAAGAAGCAGAAACTATTTATAATGTTGATTTAATCAAGAATAGAGCAGCTAGTTAGAAGTTTTCAGATTCAAAAGATCATTAATATAGTTTCCCCTCCAAACCTATATTAGGGAGTGGCATAAGGAACAGGCTGAAAAGAGAAGGAGGATTTTTGGAGATCAGTAACTGCTTTTTGTTTGAATGCTCAGCAGAACCTGCTCTGAAGTCCAGCCAGGCTATCTGAGGTTACCTTGGATTATCAAAGGCTATCCAGATTCTACTATGTTAGAAAGCCTTCAGATATTGGCCTGGTGACAGACATTGTACAGAGCTATTCATTAGCAATGGGTTGACCACTTGGTGATGAACTATTTGCCCCCTCCTGCTTCTGCGATGATAGCATATTGTGGCAAAACAAAGGAGCAAAGAGCAGAGGGTATACAATTTTTAGACAGTTTGTGAATATTGACTTAGCTCATGCTAGATGGGTGATATCTGTCTGTGATCTACTACTTGCCTGTGAAAGTTGTAGATAGTCAAGAGTAGATAGCTACTATTTGCCTGGTGATATTTGTCTGTGACCAACAAATGGGTCACACTATTAGAGGAATTAAATGATAAGTCAAGAGTGAGTTGTGGAATGTAGTTCATGGGTTCTCCTTGCAGAGAAAAATAAAGCAGTTGCTTTTATTGTGCATCCAAAGGCAATAAGAAATATAATTGATCCTCCTAGATTTTAGTACATGTAATATGCATTTGGCAAAAGACCATAATGAGGATACTTGGAATTTGTAGACCCATATCTATTGCAATGGATGAATAGGAGAAATTCTATGATGAACTTGACATAGATAAAGAATGGTTTTGTCCTAGTGAGGAAACTCCTTTTACCTATGTAGGTCAGAACATTCTCTGCAAGTTGTTGTCCTAAAGATTTGCCTAGAGCACTGAGAATTTAAACCACTTGCCAAGTATCAAGAGCTATGTCAAAGGCAAAACATGAACTTAGGTCTTCTTGGTTCTCAGTCCAGCTTTCTATTAAATATGACATGTTACCCCTAAAAGAACCTAATAAGACCTTTTAAATGAAATCAATACACACTAAAAAAGCCCTTTGCCTTCTGTCTTAGAATTGATATTAAGTATTGGTTCCAAGACAGAAGAGTAGTAAGGGATAGGCAACTGGGGTTAAGTGATATGCCCAGGGTCACACAGCTAAGAGGTATATTTGAACCCAGATCCTCCCAACTTTACAGTACTTGATCTCTACCCACTAAACCACCTACTCGCCTCTATACCCTATAATAATTAGTAATTTTAATGCAAAGGTGGATCATAGAGAAGGATGGCAATAAACATAATGGAAAAATGATTTGAAAATAAATGACAGAGATGAGAGAAGCAAAGGTTTCTTTACTGCCGAGAAGCATCATTAGGCTTAGATATTGTCAGTGTTACCTTCAAGAATACAGTTTGGAAATAGAAGACATAGCCAACACAAAATAACATCAGAAAACTGAAATTAATTATGATAGAAAGGAAAAAAGATGCTTTTGTTGTTTAGTTGTTTCAGTCATGTCTGACTTTGTGACTCCATTTGGAGTTTCTTGGCAAAGCTACTGCGATGGTTTGCCATTTCCTTCTCTGGTTCATTTGACAGATGAGGAACTAAAGCAAACAGTTAAGTGCTTTGCCCAGCTAGTAAGAATCTGAGGCCAGATTTGAACTCAGGAAGATGAGTCTTCCTGACTTCAGGCCTGGCACTCTATCCAATGAACCATTCAGCTGCCCCACAAATTGATTACTGACATGCTAGCCATTTTGGCATCTCTTCTATGGGTACTATCAGAATAGAAATTTATTAGAGTGGTGATATATAATCAATACCAAATTAGAATAAAGAATAAAAATGAGAAAGTATGGTACACAACAGAGGCAGCTACAAATTTAACTATTTAGATAGGTTGTTGAGGATTAAAAATAGAAAATATATCAAAGAAGAGAAACTGGCACAAGCACTATTAACTGAGGAATATTACCTGATTTAAATCAGTTTTTATTATGGAGGGACCAAAAGAATCTAGGCACTCTCTCAGCCAGGAAATTTTGGGTTTCCACATCAAGAAAAGAGAAAAGGTAGCTAAGAGGAAAACTGACTTAGGAACTACCATTTGTCTTAAAAAAATCTTGTGGAAGATGATGGTAAAATGTTATAAACTATTGTTGCCTGGGAAAAGAGTAAGAAAAAATGAAGGGAAAAATAAGAAAACAAGAAAACAGTGTGAAATCAATCTAAACAATGTCATTCCAAAGATATGGAGGCCAATAATAGATAGAAAAATGGAAAGATCCATCAAAGTTTCTATAATAAAGTAAATTATAGTAAGCAATCACATTTGCCTCTCACTCTTATCCTCTCAATCTTCATCTCTTTATCTTCCTTACTAAGTCTCTATCTCCATTTAATTTTAGTGGTCCTTGTCTGTTTCTTTGGCTTTATTCCTGCCTCTCTTTTGTCCTTTGGTCAACATTTATTAAATATCAACCATGTATCAGGCAATATACTACACTTTGGGTATGCAAAGTCAGGTAAAAACAGTTCCTGCCCTCAAGGAGCTTACAGTATAATGGAGACAAGATACAAACAATCATATATATACATATATATATATATATATATATATAA
>NC_058132.1:255995150-256027548 GCF_016433145.1 Gracilinanus agilis
TATATATATATATACATATATGTGTGTGTGTATTGTATGTATGTGTATATACACCTCCCCCTCCCATATGTAAACAAGCCATAGAGGAGATAAATTAGAGGTAATTGATAGAGGGATGGCACTGGCTTTGAGGAGGATTAGGAAAGGCTTTTTGTAGAAGGTAGAGTCTTAGGGAGAGCTTTCTAGGATTGGGGGACAGCCAAGGAAAATGCTCAGAGAGAAGAGATGAAGTATCTTGTTCATGGCAGGTAGGAGGTAGAGAGGATAGAGTGCCAGACCTAAAGCCAGAAAGACTCACCTTCCTTGAGTTAAAATTTGACTTCAGACACTTTTAGCTGTATGACCTTGGGCAAGTCAATTAACCCCGTTAACTTCAGTTTCCTCATTTGTAAAAGAAACTGAAAAGGAACTGACAAACTACTCCAGGTCTTTGCCAAAAAACCCAAATAGAATCTTAAAGAATCAGAAATAAATTAAATGATTCAACAACAACAAATCACATCAGTTTGCCTATGTGCTTTGTGGGTGGGGGTTGTAAAAACAATATTAAAGTAAACAAAGACAAAAGGAGCAGCTGAACTAAGCCAAGTAGGCAGAGTGGAGGTCTATGCTGGAATCAGCACAATTTTGAGGTTCTTCAGACATTAATACTAAACATACCTGAAAGAAGAAGGGATTCCAAATGCATGGAAACTTTATTATTATAGAAAGAAAAAGAAACTATGAAAAATCAGGAGCAACCCATCTCATATACTTACTTTTTATTTCTCTGAAATCTTTATGAAAATAAGCTATGTATCACTAAGGCTATCTTTTGGGGTAAGGGGAAAGGTAGACTGTCACAAACAAAATTCTGAAGCATGCCAGATAGTTTAAAAAATCATAGAACTTCGGAGAATGCAAGATACTTATGATTATTTTTCTAATATAAAAATTATTTGATTTGTAAAATAATATGCCTCCTTAAGGGTTATTTTTCAGCATATTGTCTCCTATGCATATTTCAAAATTTTACAGGATTCCTTGAAATTGCAACAACAGAGATGATATTGTTCAATGATTTTTTGATCATTAACATCAAGTAAGGCATAAAACAGACAACATATGTCAGCCCAAGGAGTTTGCCTCTGTTCTGGATGATGTCCAGCATAGAATCCAAACAGAAGAGAGGGATTCCCTACAAAGGATGAAGTCCTGTAGAAGACTCTGTTTATTGATGTATTGTCCCAATTGAATCAAACTATGGTTTATTGACCAATTTCCTAAATAAGGCCCATTATTACACAACAGTTCAGCCTAACTATGCATGCAGAAAGAATCAAGTGGATGAAGAATGACTACTTTCAGGACAATGGTTTGGAGTTGGATAGGTAACTCGGAGAGCCGGGGAATCAGTAAGTATTTATTGAACAGACACAATGGATGTATAATAAATTAGGACAAGAATTTAATAGGAGGAAGAGAACAGATTGGCTTGCTTTTGGAAGTTTGCCAGTCATTTAAATGACCTTAAACTTTATTCTGAAACTAAGACTCACTTTTTCACATCAATATTCTTCTGGTGAGTCATGAAGCACTATAGTTTTTGAAGAATTAAAATTGCAGGTCACCCAAAGGGCAATGGAGAGGACATCATGGGTATAGTTAGGCTGCAGAATATTAAAAATTCAGAAATAAGTAGGATAATGGCATAAAGAACATTAGAGAACTATATGACTAAAAAAATGTGGGTTGGTTATGTGGCAAATTAATTGATGCTTCTTATGTTCCACTGAGATACATACAGCGTCAAGAGATCCAGAAAGAGGTTCTTAGCATATAAAGTGGGCCCCATGTCCAGCATTTGAAAGAAGACGTGGGTCAAAGCTGCACAGGATAAAATGCATTGATGAATTTTGAACTGCACTATTAGGAGTACTAACATCACTGAAATCATGGACCCAATCAAAGGAAGTATCCTCAGCACCCAGTATTGCATATGGTATACTGCAAACACTTGAAGAATGTCAAAAGAGGGCAGAATACACATGAACAAGTTTGGTGTGTAAATATGTTCAACTCAACAAGAGTACACATAGGAACAAGAATGAAAGGAAATTTAATTAATGATAATGACAATAACGAAGCAACAAATAAACATTTTGAGGATGAAGTCAAAGCAGTCCTTATGGGAAAGTCTGCATCACTAAACATTTTTATTAACAAAAAAGAGAAAGATAATTGATTTAGGGATGCAACTAAAGTACTAGAAAACTACCAAATATAAAAGTTCATTTAAACATTAATATATAAATCCTGAAAATTAAAGAAATTAACCATAAGACAAAAATACTTACATTAAAGTAAAAAATTAAATTATGGCCTATTTTAAGAAAAATAATAAAATAGATACACCACTAGCTAATTAGAAAGATGAAAGGAGAAAGTCCAGTTTTCTCTAACAAAAATGAAAAGGGAGAATTTACAAGGAAGAAATAAAATAAATAATGGGAATGTATTTTGTGCAACTACATGTAAAGAACTTAAATGACAGAAATGAATATTCAAAAACCAGAATCATCAAAATGACAATAAGGGATTGAGAATTAAAACAACATATTTTCAGAGGAAGAAATTGGACAAACCAAAAATGAACTTACAAAGAGGGGGGGAAAACACTCCAGGATCTGATTGATTTGCAAGTGAATTCTATCAAATAGCCAAAGAACAATTAATTTTAGTATTCCATAATTTGTTTGCAAGAATAGCAAAAGAAGTGATGCCATCAAATCACTCCATGACACAGACACTTGATACATAAGCCAGAGTGAGTCAAGACAGAAAAGCAAACTATTGATTCATATCCCTAGTGAAAATAGAAGCAAAAAAAAAAATATTGGCAAAGTGGATAAAGCAACCTATCAAGAGTATATACTAATACCATATTGGGTTTATACCAGGTTTTCAGGGTTGGCTTCTATTAGGAAAACTTTTAATTAGGCACATGAAAGATAAATTCAATAAAATCATATGATTATATCAATAGATGCAAAAAAAGCTTCTGATAAGTGTGCAGCACACATTTCTATTAAAAATACTAGAAAATTAAGAATAAAAGGTTCTTTCATTTTAATGAAAAAGAGTATGTAACTGAAACCAAATGCTATCATTATATATATGTTTACATATACATTTCCATATGTAAATTAGATTTTTTTCTCAATAAATTTAGGGGATCAGGGAGAAGTTACATTGACACTATCTTTATTTGGTAGAAATGTTGTATATAACAAAGAAAGATAAGAAAAAGAAATCAAATGAATAAACATAAATAAATAAAAACAAAATTATAACTTTTTTGCAAATATGATGGTATAGTTAAAGAACTTTAAAGAGCCAACTAAAATTAATTGAAAGAATTAATAACTTCAATATACATACATGATATAAAGTAAAGCCATACAAATAATCATTTCTACACAATGCCAATAAAACCCAGCAGAGAGAAATAGAAAGAGAAATGCTAGTATTTAAAACGACTGTAATGTTTAAAAAGCATTAGAATATAGTTCCAAGATATACAGAAGAACTCTAAAAATACTACAATCAAGAAATGTTTTCAGAAATCCAAACCTAAATCTTTGGAAAATATTGCTTGCTCCAAATGAGCAATGAGAAGTAAGAAATTAAAAAATGAGATGATATAATAGGAAATGTAATGAAATAAATATAATGAAGTAAGTAAAATGACAATATGCCTTAAATAATTTTCTTATTCAATATTATGCAAATAAAACTACTGAATAATTGCTTTGTAATACTAGAAAAAATAACAACAAAATCATGTGCAGATGAAAAAGGTCTTTAATCTCAAGCGAATAATGAAAGTAAATGGAGACAAACATAGGATCAAAATAATGCCAGACCTTAAACTCCACTACCCAGCAGTAATTATCATTTTATTATCATTTTATCAATTATCAATAATTTGGTACTTGATAAAAAAAAGAGGTCAATAAATCAGTTGAACATATTAGGCATACTACACACTGAAGCAAATAAATTTAATACCTATGTATTCCATAAACAGAAACGCCCCAGTTATAGGGACAAAGAGTCTTTATTTGACAAAACAAAGGGAAAATTAATCAGCAGTATGGAAGAATTAAGATTTAGATCCACACCTTATATCTTGTACACAGATAAATGCCAAATGGGTATATCACATAGATATAAAAAGTCACATCATAAATAAATTAGAGAAATATAGAAAAAAAACACCCACTAGATTTATAGATAGAAGAACATTTCATAACCAAACAAGGAACAGAAAAGATTACAGAAAATAAAATGTATAATTTTGGTTAAACAAAATCAACAAGTTTTTAAACAAATCCATAAAGTTAAGATTAAAAGGGGAAAATTGGAGAAAAAAACATAAAGAAGTTTCTTTGAATAAGGTTTAATTTCCAAAATGTATAATAAACTGATTGAAATGTATGCAAATAAGAGCTATTGGCCAAATATAAATTGTCTAAGGATGTGAATAGGCAGTCCTAAAGGGAAGAAACTAGGATATGAAAAAAAATGAAATATGAAAGAATGCTTTAAATCACTACTAATTAGAGAAATGAAAATTAAGCAGTTCTGAGATTCCACTTCAACCATCAGAATGGCAAATGTAATAGGAAAGGAAAATGATAAATGTTGTAGGTGCTGTGGGAACTGTGAACAGGTTTAACTGCTTTGGAAAGCAATTTAGAATTATGTACAAAAAGTTATTAAATAGTGTGTGCCTTATAGCCCAGTTATAACACATCTAGACCTTGACTCAAAAGAGATCAAAGAAAGTATGTAATGTGATATACGTGAATAGTGTGAGTGGTAACAAAAGAGAAAAAATAGATTATTAAAATAGACATGGACATATGAATTGAGATTGAGTGAAGTAATCTGAGCTGAAAGAACAATTTATATTATACACATAGATATAAAACATTAATGTTTTAAAATTGAACAACTTTGATGACTTTTACAATCTAAGAATGAAAGATACATAAATAGAACAACTTATATAATACTGATATGAAATGATTTTATAATCTGTAATAACTATGTGATATATTGATTGACTATCCATGATTTCTGAAGTTTAATGATGAAATATACTATCCATGACAGAAAAATGAAGGGTATAGGATAAAGAAATATATATCAGTGTGCAAGCATACATGTATATTTATATGTATGAATGTTTATATGTGGATAGATGGATATATTGGAGAATTTATTTTGACTATTCAACTTTGTTATGAGGAATTTGTTTTTCTTTTATTTTCTAGTGAAATTGGGTTGGGAGGGAGAGCAAATAAATTTCTATTAAGTTTTAAAAATTAGAAAAATGGTGGAGGTGGGTATTGTGAATATAGAATGTTGCACACACCTTCAGATACTGCCATTGTATCATAATTTTACTTAATTGCTTTACTTCACTAAAAATAATTTTCAAAATATAGATACCCTACGAGAAGAGAGAAAATTTATTTGGAAATGGAATAAAGTACATGTTGTCCCTACTTCCTAAGCTGCTATAGGAGTTGTACTGAGATGGCCTTTAGAGGATGAGCTAATATATTCACAATGTTTCACAATTCAATCATGAAAAAGTTTTTAAAATCAATTTGTGCAAGTCTTTAAAATATTAAATCAAATAGTAAGACAACAATTTATCGTAGGATAATTTCTATTTGTACTTCATAGGAAAATACAAGAATAAATGGTTGTAATAATAATAATTGCATTTAAATAATTCTTTCTTGGTTATAAATGCTTTCCCTTACAACAACCTCTTGATACTTGCCAATGGGCAGTTATTATGCTTATTTTATAGAAAAAATTGATGATCCAAATGGATAAGTAAATTGTCTACAATTATGCAATATGTCTAAAATTAGTGGCAAAGTAACTATGGTATTCAAATTATGTAATGATCCAATGGTTTAAAAAAGTATTTCCTTGGATTCATTGAGGAGTAAAAACTTCTTAAAATGAGCAAATCTGAAATCCAGCCAAACAATTTTAACTGACTACAGAACTGAAGATCCTGTGAGAGTGTGGCATTTCCAGCATTGAGCCTGGATTTCAGGAACAAAGAATAGAGTCCATGCCCACGTAAGACAATTTAACTGTACCCTCCAGAAAAGACTGAAGTCCTTTGAAAGCACTATTCAAACATTAGGAAAAAAACAGAACACCAGCAACTACAGTTTGAGGGAGTCAGGAAATTTTTAATTAGCAATTATATAGCCAACATAACTAAAAACAGGTCTAGATTTAACATTTTATTGACATAGCAATTCTAACTATGTTATATCCATATATCCAGTCATCAGTACTCTCTGTCTCTTCAAGGCTACATGGTAAAGAAGGCAGGTATTAGTTCTGCCTGGGATTAGGGTCATTGCCTTCTTCAGTTCTATGACAGAGGGTAGGAATGGCAATAGGAAATCGGATTTCTCCAATCACCACAAGTGTTCTTCTTTGAATGGGAAAATCTGAGAGTTAAAGTATATCAAACCTTGGGGTCTCTTTCCTAACTCTCTAGAGCACGATGAAGCCCACATATTAACAACAAATCCTCTGAAGGGTTGGGGAAAGTGGGGGTAGCAGATTGAGGCAAGAAATAGTAACAGATTAAAAGGTTTCACTGTGCAGTTATTTTTTTTTTTTAATTAGCAAGGTTTAATTTTAGCAGAATATAAGTAGCAGAATAAAAAAAATTTAAATAAAAATGTTCATGTTTCCATTGCATAGATATCTAAGGAGAGAGAATATCTGCTTTAACAGATAGGAATAAACTAAGGAGTACTGGACAACAGCAACCAGAATAGTGAAGGGAAATGGGTCCATATCATAAGATTGGTTGAAGGGATTAGAGATGTTTAACCTAGAGAGGAAGAGTATTCAGGAGAAACACGGTAGCTTTCTTCTCATGTCCATAGTGCTATAATTGTTTTTAACTCTTATAATCTATCTTAGAATTGACACTAAATATTGGTTTCAAAGTAGAAGAAAGGCAAGGGCTAGGCATATGAGTTTAAGTGTCTTACCCAGGGTCACACAGCTAGGAAGTATCTGAGGTTAGATTTGAACCCAGGACTTCCCATCTCCAGGTCTGGTCCCATCCACAGGGCCACCCTAGCTGCTCTGATAGTGCTATCATGTTGAAGAGGTGGTAAGTTCTCCTTTTTTAGAGGTCTTTAAGCTGAAGGTGATGACCACTTTTTGTGTATGTTATATTGTGGATTCTATTCCAATATGGGTGGGACTTGACCTCTTAGATTCCTTCTAGCTTTTAAATTCTGTGATGCTATGGCTTATCGATACATGAAAAGAGAAAAAAGGGGGGGTGAAGGGGAAAGTAAAAACATGAATCATGTAACCATGGAAAATTTTTCTAAAAAAATAAAATATTTAAATAAAAAAGAGAAAAAATTAAGGTCTACGTTCAGCGAGCAGCCTAGTAGTCTTCCATATGTATTAATTGGATCATTAAAGAGAATCAGATCAATGAAAAAGAATTTGATTAAGATATCATCTTTCTTTCTACAAAAATTCAGCAGATTATAACAAATTCCTTTAATTTGGTCTTCAGTGAAAATGAAGAATAGATAACTGGTCAAAATTCTTGATATTACTGAAGAATAATTAACAATAGAAGGCATTTATTTGTATGTTGTTTACAAATGCCCTTTTTATATATTGTCTCATTTAACCCTCACGACAAGTCCTTTTTGGTGGGGATGATCACTAGGTATCACCAGTTCCATTTGCAGAGGAAGGAACCAAGACTCAGGGAGGGTGTGAATTGCCTGTAATAAAGCATCCAAGTGGTCAGGTAGAGGATTTGAACTCAGTGCTTTCTGAACTTCAAGGCATTGCTGTTTTTCCTAATGTCCCACAATGCTTTCCTTTTCCTTTAGTTTTCTCTGGTTTGTGCAGAAAACCCAGAAAAGGAATATTTGAAGGTAAGCTGCTTTCTGCAAAATTCATTTCAGCCATGTCAGGGGAAGCATTGATCAAAAATGACAAACAGAAATCGAAACTGTGTTGCCCTCAATCCAGGAGTTAAACAAACTAAGATTCTCTTCCAAATCTAGAGTAGGCCATGTTACATTAACAGAGAAAAGCAAAGTCAGGCAGCAAACGGACTTCAACCGCAGAAGACTTATTAGTAGGCAAAGAAAGTCAATGCACAATTTAAAAGAAAAAAAAATGATTTAAGCCGTGCCACCGCTATTATAACTGGGGGCAAGCTTTGTCAACGACTATTTAATGCTTTGCCCTATCACCAAAAACTTATCACCATCTGTTCCCTTTGTGCCTTCCTCTCATTCTATAGAACAGAAATATTTCCCACTGTATTATTAGATTCCCTATTATGTGTCACAGTACTATGGTCTGAATATCAGAATTGAGCACCAGGAAAAAAAAAGTGGGTTTGCCCTCTAAGTGTCCCCAATTCCCTGGAGTACTTGTTCTATCACTATCTCCCCATTCACTTTCAACTTCTGAGGTTGCTCTGAAATTTATTTAAATGAGAAAAAGATTATCTTAATGCTTATGAGCATAAGTACTTTCAGAACCATGCAATTGGTGTCTCTTCACCTCTATTAGGGCCAGAGTTATGGTTTCCAGAAACTTTTTATTAGAACAGCAGCATTTTAGTTACTGAGTTCTTGAGAGAAAATATATTTCAACAGCCTGAAGATTTCTCTGCTTGATTCGAAAAGATGACTTTTTTTTTGTCTGCTAGAAACTGTTGAGGAGAATCAGTGTGTGGAAATTGATAGGGAGAGGGAAAATCCTGCTTAACACTCATTTAGCCCTTACCGGAGGGGAAAATCTCAAACTTGATGGTATCATCAGAGAAAACACTAATGGATAGACTTCTGGCCTAGGGGTTGAACAGCCTACATTTTACCTATATCCACCAATGACTTTGTGCTACATCCAATATCAGGAAAAAAGGAAGAACCCTACTGCCTTTAACAATCCCATCACTTACTGCTACAAAAAACAATTAGCCTTAACAAATTCTGTTCTAGGAATGGATGCCAAATACAAACAGGAGATCCTGAATTGAACAAAATACTAAGAGGAATACGCTCATCAGGTTTACCAATATCTGCGTCATATCAAAGGCCTCCTAGCATACAAATGGGATAGACTATGTGACACAAGAATTTTATTATTCAAGTTTCAGCACCTTTCAAGAGTATGACACTTGATCTGGAAAGGATAGAGATAATCTATTCCAAATCTCAAATTTGATGATATTTCCCTAACTCTGTCTAATTAATATTGGTATATCCCTGGAGCCAGACAATCAGGCTACGTTGACCTCTAGAAATATCTTCTATAACATAATCCTTTGTTTAACAGGTATGGCATGAAGATAAATTTCTATTTTCAGGGTAATGCTGAACTCTTAAAAAGAGAGTATTAAAAATATTCACATGAATTTAAAATGTCAGATATCTACATGGCATAGTGGACAGCATTCCAGAAAGGTTTAGGTTCAAGTCCTGTTCATGATAACTCTGGGGAGGTCATTTAATCTCTCAGTACACAGACAACTTTCAGAGACTATAAATTGAAGAGAAGGACCAATCTGTTGTGGTAGAGGAATTTCCATATAAGGAATTCCCTGCAAAAATGAAATAAGTCTAGGATTTTAGGGATTTGTATTATGTCAGGGAGAAATAAACATGGAAAACAGAATTCTAAGCTATGGAAAACATTTGGCTATTTTGATTATGAGTTTTATATCCTTTGCAAAGGACCTTGTGACCATTTATGCACATATTTGAGTCATCAAGGCATGATTTTTGATCACTAGGAAATTACCGGCTTGACTATAGAGACCTATCATTGACTTAACTGGAGCGAGAGAACAAGTGAAGTTCTTATAAAGGAGTCTTCAATCTGAAATAATGCCTAAAGACATATAAAAAAAAATCCCAACCACCGTGTAGTCCTTTTGACCAAGCAATACCACTGTTAGGTTTATTTCTTTAAGAGATCTGGGAAAAAGGAAAAGAATCTATATATTCTAAAATATTTATAGCAGCTTTCTTTGGGGTGGCAAAGAAGTGGAAATTGAAGGGATACCCATCAATTGAGGGATGGCTAAATAATTTGTGGCATATGATTGGGATGGGATGTTACTCTGCCATAAGAAATGGCAAATAGGTTAATTTTGGAAAAAAGACATGAAAAGATCTACATGAAAATATGAAGTTTGAAATGAGAAGAATTAAGAAAACATATACAGCAACAGAAATATTGTTTGAAGAATGAATTATGTCCATCTCAGAAAAAGAACTGATAAATAGAAACAAGCAAGACATAGTTTTATATATACATCTGTCTTTTGTCATATGATACCTTCTCTAATGAAGAGAGAGAAAGGAGAGAGGGACATACTAGGGAATTTTTAAAAATAATATTTTACTTTTCACATATTATTATACAAAAACATGTATTTAACATTCATTTAAAAAAGTTTTGAGGTCCAAATTCTCTCCTTTCTTTTGCCCCTCCCTCATCACTGCCTCCCTACTCTCCTGACCTGAGACAGCAAGCAATATGATACAGATTCTACCTGTGTAATCATGTAAAATATTTTTCCACATTAGCCATTTCGTGGAAGAATTCTCAAATGGAAACAAAGATAAAAAAGAAAATGAAATACAGTATTTTTCAGTCTTCATTCAGACCCTAGTTCTTTCTCAGAGGACTTGGGAATTTTATGTGACATACAAATGAATTTAAATAACAAAACATAGAAGGCTCTAAGAAGAGATACTCAGTTTAAATAAGAAATAGCTTCTGACTTCAAGGTATTTAAAGTGTTAGACATTAAAACAGGGAGCTACAAAACTATATGATGAGTATATTAGGGAATAGTAAAATAAAAAACTCCATGAGCAAGGTCATTATTAGGTGACCTAGTATATAGTTTGGGTTTGGAATCAAGAAGAGTTGAATATGAATCCTTCCTCAGACACATACTTAACTGTATGATCCTAAGCAACTCGTTAAAGCTCTTTTGGAGTCACTTTTATCACCTGTAGAGTATTTTTGATTCAATGACCTCTAAGATCCCTTCCAGATCTACATCTTTGATCTTTGATTTTATGATCTTAAAATCTAGGGATGGAGAAGAGTTTCCTAGAAGAGATTACATTTAGTTTGGATCTCAAAGAATGACTTTAAAGATGGGGAATGACAGAATTCCAGGTACATGATAAAAGGCATGAATTGGATTGAAATCCAGGCCTAGAGATAGGAGATCATGGGTTCAAATCTGGTCTCAGATACTTCCTGGCTCTGTGACCCTGTGCAAGTCATTTAACTCTCATCGCACAGTTCTTAACATTATTTTGCTTTGGAACCAATACACAGTATTGATTTCAAGATAGAAGATATGGACTTGAAAAAGAAAAGACATGGAGGTATAAGAATTTATAAATAGTAGCTTCCATCTAGGATTACTCAGACCAAGTGTTAAAAGATGGACATGGAAGGGAAGAAAGGTGTGGTCACTCATTCATCAGGGCAAAAGACAAAATGGGGAGAATGAAAACAACTTACACATCACTTTATAGAAATTATCCTATTTGATCTTCAAAACAATCATGTAAAATAGGCATCCCAGATATTTTTAATTCCGATTTTCCAGAGGAGCAAACTGTACAGAGAGGGGACTTTACACGGTCAAGCCACCACTCTATAATGATTATACCATGCCTTCCTTTCCACAGAGATTGGAGCATCTGATAACTGATGAATTAACAATATTCTCACCACTGTGGTCTGTGTTAATCAATTCCCTCAATCATTTAACAAATAATTATTAAGCATATTTTGTGTACAAGGCACTATACTAGGCATTAAATCACTAAGTCAGGTATTTTATCCTCAGCATTCTTTAATGCTCTTAAATGGTGAGAAAGAAAGACTTACACTGCTTAAGCCATTATACTCATCCTCCTTCAAAACTTTGATTTCTGTTTGTCTACACAGCATGTTTAGGGGATAGGGACGAGACTTGTGATTTCACTTGTCTAGTCAAATGCTGTTTGAACACATTTCCTCTAGACACATAGGTCAGCATCTTCTCTGCAATTTATAGTCACCCAGATTAGGTTAGAGCCCTGAAAAATAAAGTGACTTGCCCAGCATCACACAGCCAGTTTGTATTAGAGACTAGGGATGAACGCAAGTCTTCCAGTCCTTAATGCAATGCTAGTGCTTCATCCTCTATGACACACTGCTTTGGCAATAATCTAGTTGCTTTGATTTAGCCAAGCTGGCTAATTCTCAACCAAAAATGAGTAATTTTTGTATCAGCGCATCTTGCTTTATACATTAGTTATGCTCTTTAAAATCATTTGTAAATTTTTAAATTTAAAAGTAGAATTTATAAATCCTAATGTATAATATAAAATATAATACTATATATTATATATAATATAAACTTCTAATATATAAAATATAAAAGTAGAATTTATAAATTTTAAGGACAACAAGCTTATTGAAGGAAATCTTTAATGAATCCTTTTTTTTCTCTTACCCCAATGCATTTGTTTTGTAAGTTTGAGTTCTAATTGTAGCAAGAAATAAAGTTGTTTATTTATGAATGATTAAGTGTGAATCAAGCTAGATTGTGGATTGCAGGAGAAACAATGCTAATCTCTTTAACACATTTAGGTTGTGCTTTAAGTTCTATGGGCTCACCCAGGTTTTCATCATTCTAGGCCCTTAATTTTAAAGAAGCAAGCTAAACAAACCACAGGGTGACATGGTAGATTATCTTCTTGGCTTTGAAGGGCCTCTTTCTTTTTAGCATCTAGAAAATGTGTTTTCTCTGAAGAAAAGAAGAACGTTGAGTGAGCTTACTGATTATTTCCATAAAGATTCATGGAAAAGCAGTTAGGGAATTTTCAGGATTATGTCTAGAAGAGATTAAAATTTTATTCTAGTCATAGTTGAAAAATATTTCTAATGGCAGCAATGTAGACAAAATGAAGAAATGTTGGTTACATGAACTTAATGGTTTGGAGGGTGGTTGATCCATCTTACCCAGAGATTATTGATTAGGAATTAGGCCAGTGCCAAACTGGAAGAATATCTCTAGGTGTTGTCCCATTCTATGTAACATTTTGATCAAAGCTTTGGAGGAAGACATGAATAACATACTCATCCAATTTGTGGGTAAAACAAAGATGAGAGGGACAAATAATATTTAGATAATATAAATAATAATTAGATATTATAGAAAAATATTAAATAAAAGAACCAAGATGTAAAACATATAGGTTAAAACAAATGGCTCAAAACAAACGGTCAGGCTTAATGGCCACATATGAAAAATTGTTCCACACAGGGTCAAAACTAAACTGGACAAGAATAAAGATTAGGGAGGACTGGTTAAATGGTATTTAATGTGAAAAAATGACTGTTAGATAGACTGTAAATTTAAAATAATTTAACAGAATTCTCTGGCCACTGAAAAAGTCAATGCAATTTTAGACATCATTACCTAAAGTGGAATGCTCAGGACAATGTAGGTAATAATCTTTCAATAGTATTTAATGGTCTGAATACCCATGTGGAATATTATTTTTAATTCAACATGTGATATTGACAAATTAGAATGTAGCAAAAGGCAGATGACCAAGATGGTGAAGATTCTATAGATCATGTCATATGAGGAACTAAAAAAGGCAAGCAGCATGATACCTGTATTAAAATATCTGAAGAACTATGAAGCAGAAGAGAAAGTAGAACAGTAGTATCAAACCAAATGATCTCTAAAGGTTCATATTGATTTGGAAAATCAAAAGTAACATCATCTATGTTATATTGTATTTTTATTCATTTTGTTAAACATTGTCCAATTGCATTTTCATCTGTTTTTGGAAAAAATTGTAACCTCTTGGCCATAAGCTTGACATTTCTGACCTATTGTTGCCATAATTGGCAATAATCACATAATCAATTGTTCTTACTCTACATTGATGATAAGTAACTGTTACTGTGGCCCAAGCGACAATACCTTCTGAGTAATGGTGCAATTATTGCTATAAACAAAGGGATTAGATGGTTTATATTCAGTTAGTTGACCTCATTTCTGAAATTTGTGTCACAAAATATCAAAACTAATTATTCTCTCTGTTGTACTTTAAAAAGGAAGTTTTGAGCATGAGCTAAAGATTCTGGATTAATTTCTCTTCATTTTTCCTTCTTTCTTATTTCCTTCCTTTTTGTAATCATTTTACACCCTTTTTTCCTTAGCATTTTAAACTGTTGGAGTACTGGAATTACTAAATAAACTATTAAAGTAGCAAATTCAAGTAAGTTAAGGCTACATTCCTTTTGTCCACAATAAATGATTAGATATCTAGTCTCCTAAAGACCCTTCGAAATTTAATACTCAGTGATTTGAAGATCAGGATTAAGGAAAATAGCATGTAATTTTACCAACTTCTAATATAGGCCAAAATTTTCAGGAACATAAACAGTGTATATGAAAGTAAAATTAGTTTCCACCTTTTATTCTATCACTTAACAAATTATGCTTAATTCTATTCAGACATTATTACTCATTTCTATTCTTATTAATTTATATGATTTTTACTATGTGGAAAAGTATTTAGAAGATGGAAAAGCAAATAGAAAACTCAAGATCAGGCTGTGAATAATATAGATTAAAAACTTCATTCTTTGAAATTCGATATCAAGTAATTTTCTTTCAAAACTTTCATTCTTGTAGACACATCACAAGTCATAGTATATTTGGCTACAAACTGCTAAGATTAATTAATTGTGACAGCCAGGCTCTTCTATAATGGACCTCAAAAGCTGAATATTAAATGATAAATTAAGTACAATTGTCTATTTTTAAATATGATGACAATACTAATTATCATTCTCCAGATAAACATACAAAATTATAATAATTACACTATAACAATAACCCATTGCTGCTTACTATTATAAACCATATGCTATTATTCAGTATCCTATAATATACAAAATTTAATTGAAAGTGCTAGCTTAGCATAATTCCCATGAGCCATTATTCTTTAATATTCTAAAATGAATGAGGTTTTCGTGGAACTATTAATTGATACTGACAAGCAATAACCACTGGAATGAAACTGCAATTATGAGCAGCAATTAATCACATTTACTGTCATCTCTGGTGTCAAACAAAATTCAACAATGTTCTAAATAGTAAAAAAACAGTATGTATACCTTTAAATGTATATGATGAGTATGCCTGTAAATATATATGTATATATGCACCTATATGATTTAGTTTACTTAATGAAAAAGAGAAGTAGATTTTTTCTGGACTAATAAGCAATTCTCAATATCTTATATTTTCTTAATTATTAACATCCTATTCTCTGTTTGAAGGGGGGAAATTCCTTTTCTGAAAACTATGACAAAAGAAAACTATTTCTTCTCAGTCAGTATTTAAAGTTTGCAATGGATCTTTTTTTCCCTTTATCCCTTTCCAATTTTTATGTGCTTTATCCTTATGAAATAAAAGAAATCACATATATAAGAAAAGTCATTATGGAAAATATGAACTACAGCAGTGTCTTATTAGGGATATTTTGAGACAGAAATATTAAAAGTCAAAATAGATCACTATTGCTATGGATAGGGACAAGGAAGTCTCCAGATTTAATTTTCTCTCCCTCATTATCTTAAATTAACAGGCCAACCAGCAACTTTTCCTTTCCTCTAATCTAAGGCAACCAGCATCAAATTTTCTTGCTGTCCCTCCAGGTATAGTTCTGGACTGACTGTACCATATCTATCTCTTTTTTCTCAGGAATATAATATATTAACTGGTATGGTGTCAATTGGTCATTAGAACTGAGTGAACTCCTGGATACCAAGGAATAACAGATCCAATCCCAGCTGAAATGAGCTCTATTTACAAAAATAGAAGCAAAGAGCCTAAATAGGCAAACAACTATGTAAGATAGAATTTAGAGGGGAAGAAAAAATTATAAATATTATAGAATGTTTGGCCAGCATAAATAGAACTAGAGAGATTCTCATTTATTTGAATAGCACACTTCAGTACTTGTGATAAGCTTATCTTGGATATTTAAGAAAATCTATAAAAGCTTTATGTACCTTAGTTGATGGTGATAACATCTATTCTCTCAACACTAAAAGACTCAGAAATATTCCATGTAATCATATACCTATAAGTAGCACACGCCAACATTAGAGCTATAATTAAGCTGAAACAATCAGGAGTTGGTCCCAGGGCACTAATACTGAGAAGGTACTAGGAGCATTTGTATTTCTTCACTAGTTAGGAAGAACTGAGCATTTGGTTAACAAAAAAAAAAATGTTAAAATAGGAAGTAAACAAATACAGAATTTCTTTCCTCTGGGGGCTGCATTTTAGGTGAGGACTTCCTCCATTCTGTCCAACCTTGCTTTTTTTTTTTTTTTTTTTTTTTTTGCCAAGAATTATATCTATAGTGTTATGGACTCTTTGCCTATTTTTTGGAAGGAAGATGTCCAATGATTTCTCACTCTACATGACCTGTGTTCCAAGATTCAAGTTTTTTTTGATGTCTGCCCATTATAGATTTTATTTAGAAAATATGATTTTAGGATGTGTTTATCTGGCTTTACCTGGGCACATTTTGTGGTGCTTTGCCTAGGATTAGAACTTCTAGTTATGGCTCTAGTCAACATTTTCAACAATGGACAAGTGTTATTACTCGAAACTTGAAAAAACAAGAGAAAGGTATTGAAAAATCTCTTAATACTAATAGTAGTTCTATATTTTTTCATGAAATATTGCTTAAATAATAGAAACTCTAGAAATAAAAATTAAAGAGAAAGTCAAATGTCTTAACACTTATCCAAATCAATATATAATACAAATGGCATTACTGTCTCTATTTTAAATATTGAATTTGTACCCAATCTGAACCTGAATCCATGCCAATTAAAGTGATGCCCATTATTGTCTTTTTACCAGTCAACAGAGTACATAAATGATCTAGACTTTGACTTCCACCTTGTTTAAAATTCCATTATCAAGACTTTCTCGGTTGTTTAAGTGCATCTACTTACTTTGAAACTAAAACTATTTTATGGGACCATCTTTTCCCCCTAAATGTACCAGAATTTCTGGCTTAGATTGACATCCTTAGAATTCTTTTTTCTTTCTCTTTTTCTTTGTTTGCTTCTACATAATTATAAAAGAAGCATCTGAAACATCAAAATAAACTTTAAAACAAAAGATATATATATGCATATATATATGTATATATATATATAACAGAAATAGTTTTGTCAGAAATAAAATTAATTACCACTGTCAATGTCACTTCCCTAGATTTAAAATATAAACATTTAGGGACAATCTCTTTCCTTTAATGATACATAAGTCTTCATAAATTGACTTGTCTTTGAAATGGCCTTGGATTATCAAAACCAAATCAGAATTCTGTGCATAATGAATAAAAAGACAATTCCCGGGTTTAAATGAAAGAAACAGATTTATTTGAACACTGTTTGAAAAATGATAAAATATTATTATCCTCTTTCTTAGAGATTGATTTTATTTATTATTTTCCTAATTTTGAAATTACATTTTTCCAGTCATCTAAACTGTAGTGATGTCAGTTAACAAAACTTTAACTATAGAAAATAACTTGGAATTTGCTCACTGAAGGGGCTTGGAATACGTTTATTTTAGATCGTATCACCAGGGGAAACTAGTTTTAGTTTAAAAATTGACTCTATAAGATTAGTCACTTACAAAAATGAATAATATGGAAAAATTTTTTGTGTGATAATACATGTATAACACAGATTGAATTACTTTTCAGTTCTGGGAGGGGGAAAGGAAGAAGGGAGGGAGACAACATGAATCATAAAGCTTATGTGGAAATCTCTTATTCGTATAAAATAAATAAATTGTTTAAATGGCTCTAATCTTCACAAATTATCCAGGAGGGAATATTTATTGAATCCTAAACAGGCAAAATAGTTATAATAAGTCTAGTCTTTCCTTTACTCCATCTCTTTTAAATGACAATGTTAGGGGCAGCTGGGTAGCTCAGTGGATTGAGAGCCAGTCCTAGAGATGGGAGGTCCTAAGTTTAAATCCGGCCTCAGACACTTCTCAGCTGTGTGACCCTGGGCAAGTCACTTGACCCCTATTGCCCACCCTTACCACTCTTCCACCTATAAGTCAATATACAGAAATTAAGGGTTTAAAATTTAAAAAAAAATGACAATGTTAAATTTGTAGGCATTGTGATCAAAGAAAAACTGAATGCTCTACTCAAAAGACTGATAATTAATGGATTGTTGTTAACTCAGAAGGGTTATATATGTCTTTAATTATTTGCTACAGAGCTCTGTTTTTGGTTTCTTTCCTTTGAACTTTTTTTCATCAATTATTGGATAAAAACTTAGATGTCATACTTAAAATTTTTGGTGACATTATAATGATAAGGATAGCAAATATGGTGGATAACAAATCCAAGATCCCAAAGATCTCAATGAGTGATAATGTTGGGTCAAATATATGTAGGCAAATTTTGAAAGGGAGAAATATTCCTGTCCAAAAAACAAACTCTTTCTGCAACCTAATACAACATCATCTATTCTTATAGAGGTTTTCTTCATCAGTAACATGATGAGTAGTTCTTGGCATGTGTCACTGATGTTCTATTTTAAAGAAATTCTCCTAACTCCCTTGGATATTAGTATTATATCTTGCATAACACCTGAACTAAACCTTGCAAATAGTTGGTGTTCAAAAAATCAATTGAATGCCAATGATTTTTCTTATTGGAGTACATTTATTTTTTAGAATGTACACAAAAATATCGAACCATTTCATACATCTTCAGTAGCTGAAACATCTCCACCCTTGGCATTTCTAGTATATATTTTTTGTGCCCTGTGTCTAGAAACTAACTTCATCATATCTTTACTAAGCAGTTCCTGGAGAGCTGTCAGGGCTAGAGAGCCATGCATCTTCAGTCTCTCTGAAACTACTGCAGGGGTGATAAGGTTATAGTTGGGGATCTCTTGCAGAGTTTGTCATATGTTTCTTTGTCCAACAAGACCAGAATGTTGAACTTATCTTGAACTTTTCCTTTGGATCATTTCTTCTTAACTTTGTCTCCAGACCTGTTCATGGGGTCTCTGTCCTTCTTGGATGACTTGCCAGCATCCTTCTTCTTCTTGTTAACCTTGGATTTTATGGTGAGGCTTCAGGAACTCTTGCTGCTACTGCCTCCAAGGTAAAATATTGGACAGAAATTGAATGAATGAATTCTTCGAGGTATCAATGAACCATAGGTCAGGAGTCTCAGGTTATAGCTGCAACTCTGACAGGTTAGCAAGTCTCTTTGAGTCTGTTACTTCATAGGTAAAATGGAGGAAAGAGAGAAGGACTAGATGATCTCTACCTCTAAAATTCTATAGGTATATGATAAGCCTTTATTTTATTTTACTTCCTAACCTTATTTATTTTAGCTTTCATCTAGAACAGTTTTTAAAAACTAACCATTCAAATAGTGAAAGGTGATTGTATATGAAACCATGAATTTCTATTATGTACATCTTTCTTTTTTTAAAGTATAAAATAAATTCAACCTATTAATTCAAATTTTTTATCTTGTTTGTGTTTTCTTCTGAACTTCCTTTTTTTTCTATTCTATTCATTTTCCATTAGATATATTAATTAACCTTCTTTTCTTTTTTACTGTTCTTATTTCTGTTCCTTTCCTGTTCCTCTCAATCAACCATAACCATTGAAATGAAGAAAAAATAACTCATAATGAACAAGTAATCCAGTAAAATGAACAAGCACAATTCCCACATTTGAATTATCACTATGCTTTCTATATACCCTGACACTAATATCTTCTATCTACCCAATATATATATCTTGTATGTTCCTACATATGTATATGCTGCTTACCCCATAAGAATGTGTGTTTCTTGAAGACTGAGAATATTTTTGTCTTTATTTGCATTTCCAAGGGCTTAGGACACTGCCTACTATAAAAAATGTTTATTTATGTAAATCCATTGTCCATTTAAATACATTAGTTAAATATTTTTCTTTAAGTTATTGTTATTATGTAAATTTTCTCCAATGCTCTCTGCTTTAGTTCATACATATATTTCTTGTTTCCTACGAAATCGTCATAATAACATTGATTATGATATTACATTACATTTATATACCATAATTTGTTAAGCCACTTCTCAGTTAATGGTTAATTGATGGTTACCCCTTTTATGTCCATTTCTTTGCTATAACAATAACAACAAAAAAACCTTCTGCAAATATTTTAATACATAAAGGTCCTTTTTCCTCTTTGCTATCTTTAAGTTGTAGATGTTGTAGAGGTATTGCTGAGTCAAAGGTTATGCATTTTAATGAGATTTTTGATGTAGTTCCAAATTGCTTTCTTGAATGGAAAAATTCCCAATTCTTTTTGTGGCCCCTTCAACAGCTGCCATTTTTCTTTTTATTTGTTATCCATATTAAACTGATTAGTCTGAAGTAGAATTATTTTAATTTATATTTCTCTATTATTATATGAATTAGTATGTATCTCATTATTCATTATTTGATATATTTTTTCATGAGTATTGTTTGCATAGCACTTTTTTGTTGTTAATAACTGCCTGTTCATATACTTTAAACTTTTATTCTTAGCTAATGTTCTTGTTCTAATGTATCTGAATCAATTCTTTATACATATTGAACATCAGATGTTTATCAGAGAAAATAGTTGCCATGATTTTTTTGTCCAGTTGTCCATGATTTCCTTCCATTTTAATTGAATTGATTTTGTTTATGCAAAACCTTTTCTAAAATTATTCATTTTACTTTCAATGATCCTTTATTTTTTATGTGGTTATTAATTCTTCCCTTAACCATACTTGTGAAAGGAATTTCCTTCCTTAGTCCTTTAATTTATTTATGATATGACCTTTAAGGATTAAAACTAATTTTTTCTGGGCTGCTTTCCAGTTTTCTCTATAGCTTTATTTCCTTTTTAGCTGTGCTTCAGATTCTCTGGACTCTATAACTATGATCCAGTTGCATTCTTACCCTGGAATCTGTTATAGAGCCAGGGACCTTCACATTCTGTAACATCTCCCCAACATAAGGACCAAGTCTCCCATTGGTGAATTCCTTTTAGAACTCCACTTTAGGAATGGACTTAAGGCCATTCTGGCCATGAGGGTTGGGACTCTCTTTTTGCTTATATTTGAATTTCCAATATTAATATTATATTTGGGAAATAGTAATTGATTAATAAATTTATGTTGTCTATTCCCTGATTAAAAGTTTTTGTTAAACATCTCTTATCATGGGTAGTTGGGAGTCTACGGATTTATTGAACACTCTGCTAATATGTTCACTTGATTATTTATACTGTGTACCTAATCAGTTCTAATGATTGGCTTTTAAAATTTTAAACCAATATAAAAGAATTTTAGAATTACTTCTTTGAAGTATAATTTGAGGGCTAGTAGTTCCAGCTTCCTTCATGTTTTAAGAAATTAATTTCCTTGAGATTCATTACATTTTGATCTACCACATCAAATTTTAAATTATTTATTCTTTTTCTATAAATAATCCCTTTGTAGTTCGATTGGTATGAAACTGAACAAGTAAATGAATATTGGTAGTTTGTCATTTTTTAAATTTTGGCATGACAGAATATAGATTTTCAAAATGAGGTTCAAAGGCAAAAACAGGCCATTCTTCAATTTCCACTTACATGCCTCATTCTCATTACCTTCCAGAAAGATGACCATGAAGAAGTTTGGTACAAGATAGAAGATACAAGAGAACTCCATTAGAAAATACTAAATGTAAACAGCTAACTATGAGATTATTCATTTCCATAATCATTTGTGAATGCTCTACAAATGCTCTTTATTGCCGGAGAAGCTGACACAGCTCCAATGTTTAGCCATTGAACTTATATTCCAATATTTCTATGGCTTTGTTATCTCCCTGATGTGGGTGATCTCTTCTGTGAGTCAGATATCAAATTATCCAAATCTTTTTATACTATAAAAAGTTATATGTTTATGGTTATATCTTACCATAAAATTTTCCACTTGCATTCCACTCAACATGCTGGAGGTATTCCTCAAGGTCTCTTAAGAATATATTGGTACTAGTATAGCCCACAAGCTATCCATCCTTCAATCTCACTCTCACTACATGACTGGCCTACATCTTTTTTGATCATATGTCATTTTTATACCATATTTTGGGTCACTTTTTGCATTCAATTCATCATTAGAAATATGCCATATCAAATTTGCACCCATAATATATCTTTCCTTTGTGTGACCCACAATTTTGACTACTTCTCCAAGATATTGCAATAGTTCAAGATCTATAGCCATGTTCAATGCCAAAAGAATGTAGGTGTTAAAAGGATGGATTATTTTTTGAGGAAGTTTTTGATCCTTGAAAATACAACAGGGTATTCTAAATGAATTTAGGCTGTTCTCTTCCTCTTACATAATTCTGGGCCCAGTTAAATGTTCAAATTCATTGTCAGTCTAATACATATGAGAGGCACCTAGTGGTGCATGGGACAGAAAGTTAGACCTATAGTCAGGAAAGTCTGAATCTAAATCTGGCCTCAGACTTGCTAGTTGTGTGATGCTGGCAAGTCACTTAACTTCTATCTGCCTTAGTTTCCACAGCTGAAAAATATATTAATAATATCTACATCCCAAGATTGTTATGAGGATAAGATGAAATAATATATGTAAACTGCTTTGTAAAGTCTTAAAGTATTATGCAAATAACTATTATTATCATTGGTTTTTAGGTATTAGCTCAATGATCTGGTTATCTCATTGCATATAATAATTTTTGCAATGAATATTCTTCATACACTTGCTTTTTCTTGTGTGGGTTGTTTGAGTAGGTATGGACCTAATTTAGGGTGCTCTGAACATGTTTTATAAGCTTGGTGCAATGATTACAATGCCATTTGCAAACAGGAGTACCTGACAACTTCCTCTACCCACCTATTGGGGTATTTTTCCATTTGGACTCTGTGTTGGATATTGTCCAATATAGTGGACTATAAAATCACTTTATAAGTGTATATATTCCTATTTTATGCCATTCTGTGCATGTATCTATCAAAACAAATAGACTTCAAGATGATTCCCCAGTTATAAGAAGGAAACAATCTATAGAAAGATTCATGCTTGTGTCTGGAGAATTTCAGAGCATTGAGATTTCAGCAGTTCTCCTGTATGATTGGTAGAATAATTAGTGCCTTTGATTCATGGGTTCTGGGGATTCAAATAAAAATAATGAAACAATTCTTGTTTTCAAGGAGGTTAAATTCCAACTGTATTGACATAGGTAAAGAGACACATTGTTGGAAGAATAGTTATATTTTGCTCAATTCAAATGCTTTTTTATCTTCAAAGAATAATAAACACACTTCGATCTCATATCTGCTACAGTTTTAGGTCAATTGTACAAATACAACACTGTGGTCTCCTAAAGAATATGATTTGAAAATTGCCTGACTATACATATTTTCATCAAAAATCTACTCAATCTAAATTTAGATCATTCTCATAAAATTTTGCAGAGATAAGAAGTAGGTATATGATGTACTAGTTGTCAATCTCTTTTTTAATCAAAGTTTTACTAAGAATATTATTTGTTATTTTTCCAAGGCTTTCACTTTCATTTCTTCTTTTGAATATCTTGAGATTTAATGATATAGTACTAAAAACTGTATTGCCTGTAACATATTCCCTACCTGTACATGTTAGGTTTGTTCCATTAGGGTGACCTCTTTCTTTAATGGTATTTCCATTTCCTCATTTAGTACTTTGAGTACTAAAATATTAGATTCTAAAGGAGTTGAGTCCATTAAAATTGAAAGAGAAAAAAATTGTAATAAAAAAATTTGATATTTTTTATTTTGTTTGAATTTGTTGTCTTTCTTCCATTTTCATCCATAAGTGGTCTTGGAAAAATATGACTTGATTAGGTCTTAGCTTTTTTCCCCCCAAATCTTTCTTCTTTTTTGTTTCTTCTCACTGTTTTATGCATTTATATGACTAATAAATTTTGCAGTAACTTATACAATAAGGTATTATAAATGGATTTATATACCAAATTAGTGTTGCTAGTAGATGTCATAGCTCAGCCTGTCAAGGACATAAAATATTTGTTGGCATAGGTGCTTTCTGACTTCATTTGGTCCTCTCATGGTGATCACTTTACCTTAGCTAATGTTCTATAGGTCATTGTATTAGACCATGGTGATGTCTGTTTCTGTATTGTTTCCTAATTTCCAATTTTTGATACCAATATCTTGTTAAATTGTCCATATAAAAACACTTTGTTGCCTTCAGTTTATTTATTATGTCATATTCTCCAATGCATTATTTGTCTTCCTCCATGTCCATCTTTGTATTATTAACATTGATAATACACTTTGGTTTCTTTATAAATATGTACTTGACCATACTGATCAATATTTATATTCACACTATAAATTAAATTAGAAAATATAAAACAATTACAGATAAACAGAATGAGGTTATTGATATTGATGGTTCATATCCTTTATAAATATGTCCTCATTGAACATTGGATGAAGCTCCCAAACTTGAATTATTAATAGTTAAATATATATTTGAAGGAGGTTTAAAGATTGCATGATATTTAGCCCCTTTTGTTCCCATTCTGTTATGATATCACTATTATTTCAAAAAGAAAGTGAGTTATTTGGTAGTTTTATTTTTTGCAAAGTTTGCACAACTTAAAAAACCATCCCCTATTGACTAGGCTCCTGATGCACTTCTCTATATTTCTCAGAATAGTTCTCAGATAGCAGACTCAGTTGGATACCAAGTCCATTCTTGGAGAACAGGAGAACTTCCCAGAATTTAAACGCCTTTAGCTAATACTTTATCAATCCCAGTGTCACTTTCCTACTGTCAGGATCCACCAGACTAGGACTTATGTGGAATTTTTCTATCTTAGAATTCATACTCAGTATCGGATTTAAGACTGAAGAGCAATAAGGAAAAGGCAATTGGGTTCACATAAATAGGAGGTATCTGAGATCTGATTTTAACCCAGGATCTCCAAACTCCAGGCCTGGCACTCTATCCACTAAGCCACCTAGCTGCCCTCTGTGGAGTTTTTTACTCTTCCCCACAAAGCTTGTTCACTAAAGAAGTATAAAAGCTTTATATTTTATGGCTTATTATACTGATAAATCAGAAAAATGCCAGGTAATTGCATACCTTGATCTCAGCAAATCCTTTGAAAAAGTTCCTCATACCTGTGGATGAGAGAAAAGAGAAGGAGGGGACATTATAATATGGACTTTTTTTTTTTGGTTTATTTTTTAATGAGTGACAGTACTTGAAAAAGAGCTGCAACTCCAGCTGCTTTAAATGGCTTAGCCACAATTTAAAATTATATTGTAAGCTCCTTGAGAGCAGGGAATGTCCTATGCCTCTTTGTCTTCAGTACTTAGCACAGTACTGGACACACGTGGGCACTTAATAAATATTTAGTGATTATGATGAAAAAATGTCTAAAAATAGTCTTGATTTTTCCTCTTGAGTCTAAGATAGTATGAATTTTTCTTCATTCCTACTGTGATTCTCTGGTTCAGTCTAGGGTCTTTGGTTATGTAGTCTAGATCAGTAGACTCTAGATGGATATTGTAGTCACCAAATGACATTGGTATGTACTTAAGCCTTTTCTAAGGGTGAGCATGAGACTGCCATACTTTGGAAAAGTAGCACTGGTGTCATTCTGTTGCATCTCTGTAAATCATATTGCATACAGGGCATCTGAGTGTATATGTGAATTCTGTGTTTTCTGTTCACATAGATAGAGAGGGACAAAGTCAAGACAAGAATTGATCTTTTTTTTTTTTCAGTGTTCTTCCTACTATATCTCACCAAGATAAAAGAGATAAAATAGGGAGAAATGTTGGCATGATTCTGAAAACTAAGACAAATGCCTCTCTGGTCAACTGTAGCATTCAGAGCCAAACTATTTAAACATTAAAGCATATATAAAACACATAAAATTTTAATCAAATAAAGCAATTCCCATCTTTTAGCCAAATAGTTTATTACTTTGATTTACAATGAAATGATTCTAATTGGGAAGGTGAAAGTTGCATATTTTCTTTTGAGAAGGTGACCATTCTTGGCAAGGAAAGAAGTCGTGCTGGTTAATGATTTAATTCAAAGTCTTAATAAAAAATTAGGTTTTTAAGCTAATTTAGTGACATACTTTTTCACTAACTTAATTAAAAATTTTGTCATTTTGTGATACGAATAGGCAACTTCCTTTTTTGATTATAATTCATTATGTGGTCTCTAATTAATTGTTTTGTAAGATCAAGTATTTTGTAAACAAATACTTGAAGGTCAACAAAGAGGCAGAGCATTTTACTAGGTCTCTTAAAGACTGTACCAAGCAAGCAGGATGTTTGCCTTAATACTTGGTTCAAGTAATCTACATAGTAGAATGAATGTTATTTTTTCAAAGGAAATTATCAATTTAGGAAGGGATAAATTGTTTTCAGATTTGTTTGAGAGTAGATATTCATTTCTTTCTTTTCTTTCTAAGGTTTTTGTTACTATTTATTATATATTTCCACATTCATCAAGATGTGAAAGAAGACACTTTGCTTACACTAGAGAAAATTCCATAGGGAAAATAAAGTGAAGTATGTTATGCTTCAATCTTTATTCAGATTCCATTAGTTTCTTCTATGGCAGTGGATAGCCTTTTTCATCATGAGTCATTTGGGGTTCTTGTATTGCTATAAGAGTTAAGCCATTCATAGTTGATCATCATACTTTATTGCTGTTTCTGTGCACAATATTCTCTGGGTTCTGCTCACTTCACTTTGTATCACTACATATAAGTCTTTCCAGGTTTTTTTTTATCATCTTGATAGTAATTTCTTATGGCATACTAGTATTCCATTATAATTTTGTATCTAAACTTGTTCGGCCATTCCAAAATTGATGGGCATATCTTCAGTTTCCAGTTCTTTGCCACAACAAAAAGCATGGATGCAAATATTTTTGTTTAAGTAGGTCCTTTTCCCTTACCTTTGACCTTTAAGGGATATAAACCCAGTAATGGTATTGATGAGTCAATGGTTCTTTGGGTATAAGGTGACATATAATCAATAAATATTCCTATCTTTTTGTCTCTGTTGACTTTTAGGAAAGGGAATTCTCCCCCTCCCCCTTCCGTTAATCATTTACATCTAAAGGAGGTAATGGAAATGACTTGTAGTTGTACTTTTTGCTTTTGTACCCCTTTTAAACATCCTTCCTCCTCATAACATAAAAAACAAGCTTCAAAGTGTATGTTTACATGCGTCTCCAAACAGAAAACTTTAAATGAAATAAAGAAAAAAGTACCAGCTATGACACTTAGATTGTTTAAAATTATTTATAAGAAAATTGCGTACAGCATCCTAAAGCTCCAGTGTTATTCTTCTATAGAATATAGTCTACTTTTTTTTTGAGACTGATTTTCCTATCTTACCAAACTAGAAATACAGCAGTATGCTCATAGGCCTGAGCATATTATTGATTAATGGAGGAACTTTGATCTGCTCTATTTCCAAACTGGTTGGTTTGTCCCTCCATAGGAGGCTTGGCGATCACCTTGGATGTTCAATACCATGATGCTGGACTTAGTGAAGATATCTGATTGGCTTTAGGAATACTGTACCCCAGATACTGTACTCTCAAGCTCAAGTTTTACACTAAGCCTCAGGCTCTCAATAGCAGAGATTACAAGAATGTATCATGGTAACTAGTCATAGAATATATTCTTTTACTCTTTCATGAATTTTTGTTAATGCTTGTCTGTTTCTTTAATCTAGCAAATGTTTATCAAGCAACAATGATGAAAAACAACAACAACAATAAAGCACTGGGTGTTTTCAATCAGAGGTTTAAAAAATTGTAGCAACTACATATTTTCTAATCATTCTACATTTGGATTATTGAAAGTGCATTAAGCAGCCAAAGCAAGAAAGTTTTTCTCACGTCATCAAGTTTCATGCCTTATTTGCCCTAATTTCTAAGTGTTATGATTAAATTAGGATTCTTTTTTATCTAAGCACCCTGAGTAGGTGAATTCTCCATAATTAGAATCCTAACTGGTTTTTCGATGATTCTGTGGAAACTTTCAACATTGAAAAATTTTTGCATTAATACTTCTTCTACCTTACCATGGAAACTGAAGTACAATTGGGTCGTCACTATTAAAAAAAGAAAAATGCCACCAAAAATCATGCTATATATTGCCTTTTATTTCATCTGGGCTGTCCTTATAATCCCTAAGAAAATCCTTGGAGATTTCATTCTTTTTAACTAGTTCAGATTTGACTAAAGTAAATAGCTAGAGAACTGAACAGTATATATCTAGAGGTTCCAATATTTCATTATCCTTTCTCGGTTACTGTGCATGTTGGCATAATCAAAAACCATTCAAACTGTGATGATTATTCAATAGACCTTTAAAGGGTTCAATTCTTTTTTTCTTTATCTTCAGTGCCTTCCCCAAGGAAATACAATATAGCAACATACCATATGGCAAATGGGATTTCCATATCACATCTTCTATCTTATTGAATTTCATAGTATGACATTCTCAAAATTTTAATTGATCAATATTGTAACTTTTAACATAGATCTGACAATATCTCACTTTTCCCTTCAGAGTTATCTCTGTCATGGCTGTTAACCTATTTATGTCTCTAAACAGAGGATAGTGAATCTTCTTTGAATGTGGCAGTTATTACAAGAGCCTATATAATGTAAGCAAGAAACTGAAATAGATACAGATGTGCTACTTCAGTGCAACAGTGTTGTGTATACAATAAGATGATGAATTCCACTTTCCTACAATTTTATCTCCTCCATAAAGCCTTACAGAATGCAACTGAGGTGAGAATATTTTCTCTTTACTGGATGCCCTCCCTACTGGGTAAACAAAACAAAGCAAAAAACAGTAGCTGTTAACATTTAAAAATTCATGCATAATGCAAGTATTAATTTATTTATAGCCTTGGCTTCTTTTTTTTCTTTCTCTGTAACTCTGTAACTCTAGACTCAGATGTCCTGAAGGATTTCTTCCTGGATATCCCATCTGCATCTCAAATTTGGTATGGTCCAAAGAGATCTCATATTAATTTCCTAAATATCACTCCTTCCTGTCCTCCCCAACCACAACTCAGTTTTTCCTGTTTCTGTTAAGGGAAACTTAGAGTATCCTTAATTCTTCCTTTCTTTTCTCACTCTCCATATCCAATTTATCCTCAAGCCTTATTGCTTCTCCACATCTTTTATATCTCTTCCTTATAGAATCATAAGGTGAGAAATTCAGAGCTAGAAGGGACCTTAAAGGCCGTTGAGTCCAACCATCTCAGTTTACAGATGGAGGACTTTAGGCAGGGAAAAGTTAAGTGATTTGGCCAGAGCAGCACAGTTTATATTTGACTGAGGCAGTATTTGGACTCATATCTTCTTGACTCCAAATCTACCAATTCATACCCTATGCCACCTATCTGCCTTCTCTCTATTCACACTGTCTCTCCTTAATTTCAATTTTATTATTACCTCTTCTCTGGATTTCCTGGAAACAGAGAGATGTTTCAATTATCTCATAATTTACAACTGTTTCTCCGAATCCATTTTCTCTCTCTCTCTAATACATTCTAATAATTTGATGGTCCTAAACCATGGAAATGATAGTGTCCCCATATCACCTTTTACTCAAAAATCTTCTATGGCTCTCTATTTCATTTAGGATAAAAGAGAAATGCCTTGCCCCTGCATTTAAGCCACTTTACAATCTGGCCTTGAAAACAGTGAAGATCATGGTGGTCTGTATTATATTAGTAATCCCTGTCCCAAAGTCTATTTGTATGGAACTTGTCTTTATTAGTGACAAGAGTTGAAGGCCCTGCTCTTCAGGAATGGTAGGCTGAAACTGGTGAGAAAGAACTCCAGCCTTCATTAGTCCTCCTTTGGGACTCTTCAGTGTCAGTCCCTTTTGGAACTCTTCAGAGCAAGTCTCTTTTGGGGATTTATCATGTCTCAAGCTTTTTTTTTTTTTTTTTTTTTAAGTATCAAGTTCCTTTGGGCACTTCTGGCTTTCAGTATCAAGAGAGAAGATGGAAGAGGCCAAGCTCACTTCAGGTTTGTGAAGGAAAAGACTCTGAGAAGACTTGAGAGGAGCTTGTAGTTTCCATCATGTCCATATATACAGCCTGCTATTCCAGAGCCTGGGTGATTTGCCCTTGGGTGAGACCAAGGATAGTCTCTCTTAACTGAGCTGAGTTATCTTACTCCCAAAGGGAGAGCTCCTTCAATCTGTGCTGTCTGGTACATAGTCTCCTATGTAAACTTCTTCTGATTTCTCTTTTGTTGTTACAATATTTCAGTTATATTATTTGGATAAATGGGTTTCTTTGTTATGTGTATGCACTGTGGATCTGGTGTTTGATGAGAAGGGTGTCAGGTCTTGGATTTAAATTCAGGGTTCCCATGTTCACCAGAAATGACAAAGTGATCAGAAATTGGAATTAACCTAAATGTATTGCTTAGGTTAATAATATTTAAGAGAGAAGAAAGATTGAATTTTATTCTGATATTCCCTCACTCTGAGATGAACAGAGTAACCTCTGGGGCCAACCTCTTGTTCCCCTTCCTGGTAGGAATGAAAGTCTCCTTTGGAGAGAGGTGAAGGGAGAAGAGGATAGAGATGTCTATATTCTGTCTCCCTTTGACCCATGCAACAACCATCCTCACTAGATACACATGAGTTCATTTCTGCTACAGAGGTAGGGTCTACTTTTTTCTAACAAAAAATATACACGTGTTGAATTTACCTATTAGAATTTTAGCTGCTTGGATGAAATCTCATTCATTTTTGTCTTCCCATCCCTAAGGTCCATCTAGCATAGTATCTTATACATGGTGGGAGTAAAATTACTGCTTGTTGATTTAAATTTTTGTATAAATCTCTGTATTTCCTTGTTATTTCTTTTTTTTTTTTCTTGACTATGACATTTCCTTTAGACCAGTGATTCCCAAAGTGGGTGCTACTGCCCCCCTGGTTGGTGCTGCAGTGATCCATAGAGGTGGTGATGACCACAGGTACATTTATCTTTCCTATTAATTGCTATTAAAATAAAAAAAATTAATTTCCAGGTGGCTAAGTAATATTTTTTTTGGAAAGGGGGTGGTAGGCCAAAAAAGTTTGGGAACCACTGCTTTAGACTATAGCACTGGGAAGGTAGGGGCCTTAAAGTCTTTCTTTTGTTGTCTAATATTATATGCATATGACTGATTAATAAAAGCACTTGGGTGATAGCAATGATATCTTTTATAGTCAGGAAATGGTAATGATAATACAAAGAGAAACTCTGAAAGAACAGTTGAAATGGGTAGAGATGATAAAGAGGATTAGAATGGGGCTTTTAATTAATTCAAAAGATAACTGTGCTTAATTTAGCTAGCAACATACTCAAAATTTTTTTGAAGGGAGCAATGAAATATTAAGCATTTTCTCCAAGAAGACAAATATACTTATTTTTAGTAGATTTGACTTTCACTGAAATTCAATTTAGAAAAAATACAGTTTTAGAATACTACTTATTTCCTTAACTTGCTTATTCCTTATAAAGATACTAGAAATAGAAAGAGAAATATATGTGTATATAAATAGATATACACACATATATACAAAATACATATCTTTATGTATATATATATTTATAAATGTATGTATAATTGAATTTCTCAAAAATTAATATAATTTGTATTAAATATGCACAATATATTTATTTTGGATAAATATATAATATGTATTATACAAGTTATGTGTATATATTTAATGTGTACATGCTTGCATGTATGCATAATGAGAAGGGGAAGGAAAAGGTCAGAAAAATATATATTCATACTTATAAGGGCTATACCTATACATCTACATTTGTATCTATATATCACTTATATATGTATCATCCATATATTTTTAAAAACAATAAGCAAAGTAGTTCTATAGTGCATTAGTCTCAAAAAGTTTCCATTTTTATATAATCTTTCATTGTACTACTGAGTTTTGAAATTCATAGATAATTTTTATAAAGTATGCTATGGTTAGAGCCTCTATGCTATATCCTGTGTATGATTTATAGCTCACTGATATATATATATATATATATATATATATATATATATATATATATAT
>NC_058132.1:256031857-256161530 GCF_016433145.1 Gracilinanus agilis
AAGAATAATGGTATGTGGGTTCTTGATGATATCTCCTAAACCCTTCTTTAGTGTTACTTATATGCCTCTGTCAGAGGTTGTAGGTCCATTTTTCCCAACTTGGGTTTCTGTTTTCAATTTGCTATTTTTTTCCTTCTCCAGAAAGCATTTAACAGTCAGAATGAAGTATCCTGTACCCACTCTGATAAAGTAAGAGGGCACTGGATTTGGGAACAGAAAAACCTTGGGTTTTAGTTTCAATTTTACCACTGATTAGTTGGATAAAATTGGGCTAATTGCTAAATATTTTCTTCATTTATGAAATGAACATAATAATGCACCATTTTCTTTATAGGACTGTTGCAAAGAGCAAGAAACAAAACATATGTTAAGTATTTTTATGAAGCACTGTATAAGTGAGAGCTACAATTATTAATAATTTAAGATAAATGATTTAAAGCTAAAAGAAACTCCAGAGGCCTTCTGGAAAGCCCATTCATTTTCCACATGAGGAAACCAAGACCCTGTAATGTCAAATGACTTAACAGGGCTCACACAGATAGGAAGGATCAGAGGTAGAATTTTAACTCACATCTTCTGATTCCAAAGCCAATTCCCTTTCAATCATATTATGCTGCTTTCCTTTAATAGACTCCCCAAAGGCAAGGTCTATTTTTTTTTTTTTTTTTAACCCTTACCTTCTCTCTTAGAATTAATACTATGTATTGGTTCCAAGGCAGAAGAGTGGTAAGGGCTAGGCAATGGGGGTTAATTGATTTGCCCAGGGTCACACAGCTAGCAAGTATCTGAGGTCAAATTTGAACCTAGACCCCTCCTGTCTCTGTCTCTAGACCTGTCTCTCAATCCACTGAGCCACCCAGCTGCCCCTGGAAGGCCTATTCTTATTTATTTTATATTTCTTTCAGTGTTTAAAGCAGTACCTTGAACATAGTATTCATCTTGCATATGTAGGTTGAATGAATACCACAGATGTCAGTGTTTTCAAATCTATTAAACTTCAAAAACATCTTTCTTTTGTCCTTATGAGGGATAAAAGTCCATGCATTATTCACACTTCACAAACTGTAATATACTGTACTGAAGAAAAGAAGTGAAGTAGTTTTACAAAGTTCCTAAATCAAATTTATAAATTCAGGTCTCTGAACTTCTAAGTCTAAGTTTATCCCTCTTTTGCGAATAAAAATGTCTGGTATCTGAAACAATATATGATGAATTAATTCTTTTTGAAATATCCTCTTAATAATAAAGAAAATATTATCATCAGATGTCTACATAGAGACCAATGCTTATTTATAATTTGTCTCTTATTTTTCACTAAAGAGAAACAAATGATTCTTTGTTACTAGACATTTTTTTCATCCTTGAGGTCATTTCACTCCCATTCTTTCTACTGAGAAAGTTGATTATTTATATGTTCAACCTGACTTTTTAATATTATTGTTCATATTTTAATAATCTATTTCTAATAAAATATTTTCTGCCATATTTTTGTTCATTATTCTTAGGAGTATATAACAGTCATAATATATAAAATAAGTTCCCTTCCTCCATCAATACAGTAATACCTTCAAAGAACACCAGAAGGTTCATTAAGTTTGATCTCTACTGTCTCAATATATTAATGCAAACTTTGATCAAAATTGATTTTATACTGTTATCATAACTTTTAAATAAATTATGTCTTATTGGCTTCATAAACAGCATTAAAATCAATAGCATAGCCATTATTCTTTCAATAATAATATTACTAAATAGAACACTATCCAATATTTATAACCTCTTTTGCAGATAAATTTCCTAGTGATAAAAACTTGAAACACTATAGGATAAGTTTAAAATTTCATTTTCTCATTGGTTTAGTTCAAAACAAAATTAACACATTCTCTCACTTAAAAATTAGAGCATACAGTAATTAAAATCCAACACATTTTTCAACTTCTTTAAATCACTGAACAGCACTCTTACATCAAGTTTTTAAAAAGATGAAGTCTAACATCTCTTCAGCTGTGATATGTCATGATTACACGAAACTGTCAACTATGAATTTACCACTTTTCCCCAAAAATTGTAAATCAATTCTCATTAAGTCAATTACTTAGTATGGTATCTGCAAAAAATTAAGGTACAAACTATCACTAAGTAATGTCAAAATTGTTTTTTAGAATGTATATGGTAGTCATATCATTCTTTTTTGATGAAAAAGAGAGAATTAACATTTTTAAAATGTGGACTTAGATCATCCTATGGGCATAAATTTTTCTTGCCTTCTATAGGCAGAGATGGTATTCCTTCCCAAATGAGAACAGGGTTGCCAGAATTCAGAGTAAGGGGTTTGCTTTTTCTCCAAAAGCCCTGGCCAAGAGAAACCTGATATTTTAAAAAATTCTGGAAGAATGAAATGCTTCCTGCAAAAGTAGAGAGAAGAAGGCCACTGTCTTTTGCAAATAATTCTCCATTCTCACAGTGAAAAGAGCATATTGTATGAGTTTATGCTTTATTCAGTACAGAAGGAATCTAAAGATTTCCAAGTAAGTGGGAAATTTCTTTCTTCTTGAGAATAGATTATACTCTATTTCTTTCTTTTCTTTTCAAATACAGAGAAATTTAGGAAGCATTGATCTTGACATAAAAAAATTATAAAAGAATAAATAGTAATATCAGTTTGCTAGATTCCAAAGCAGTGAGTGATCTGTGTCTTGAAGGGTTATTCAGAGTATCAAAACTTTTTATTTTATCTTTATTTTATTATTAATTAATCAATTAATTAAGAATATTTTTCTATGGTTATATGATTTATGATTTTTCCCAAACCTCTTCCCTCCCCCCTCCTGGAGCTGACAAGTAATTCCACTGGGTTATACGTGTATCTTTTATCACAACTTTAAATAATAAAATGTGTTCATTTTCCTAATTAATTTAACTCTAGGAAAAATTGAGAGCCAAGAAAGATTTTTTTAAATTTTTATTTTTATTTTGAATATTTTCCCATAGTTGCATGTTTCATGTTCTTTCCCTCTCCCTCAACAACCCCCCCATCCCCACTGAGGCAACACACAATTTCACTGGGTTTTACATGTATCATTGATTAAGACCTAACACAGAAGAAAAACAACTGCTTGAACACATGGGCTGATGAGGATATTATTGGGGATGTAGACACTAAATGATAACTCTAGTCCAATTATTAATAATATGGAACTAGCTTTTAATCAAGAAAGAATTTTTAAAAAGTCATTTAAACTAAAATTCAGAGGTTTCAAATAAAAACAAATTGTACACAAGTAGCCAAAAAGAAGTTCAAGTACCAAAGAGCCATCCTAACCATCAGCCAATACTTAGTAGCTGACACCTTAAAGAAAAGGAGAACTTGGAATATGATATTTTAAAAGGCAATAAAGACTTTGAACGAAAGATTACCTATCCAGCAAAACCAAAACCAAGTATAACCTTAAGGAGGAGTGTGTGTGTATGTGTGTGTGTGTGTGTGTGTGTGTGTGTGTGTGTGTGTGTGTGTGTGTGCATGGATCTCTAATGAAATAGAGGCTTTTCAAATACTTCTAAGGAAAATACCAAGCCTGAGCAGTCATTTTTTAAATGAATACAGGCATCAAGGGAAATATATAAAAAAGTACAAACCTTTATTTAACTTAAAAAGGAATAAGTAGAAAAGGATTGTTTACATGTTAATAGGGGATTCTCACAACCCTAATATCCTTAAGGGTAACAGAAAGACAAAAATCTGCATGCAGTTTTGTTCCGTTTGAATGCTCTTAGTATAATACTTAAATAGGAGGGGCATGGGAACTATACTGGGGAAGAAGAGAGAGAAATCACTACTATATTATGAAGGTATGTACAATGAAGGGTTTGTGAAAAAAGGGGTAGAGCAAAAGTGTAAGCCATGAACCCCACTTTCATCTGAAGTAGATAAAGGAAGATTGAATACAGTTACTCAATTATACACTATTCTCTGTATCTCTGTATGTGTGTGTGTGTGTGTGTGTGTGTGTGTGTGTGTGTGTGAGAGAGAGAGAGAGAGAGAGAGAGAGAGAGAGAGAGAGAGAATGATAAAGACAGAGAGAAATGAGTTCATCCTATCAATACATTAAACCCCATTGTAAAATAGGAGGGGAAAGGGAAAAAGTAGGGTAGGGAGGAATCTAGGGAGTCAGAGAAGAAAAGCAGGATAGGAAATGGAATAGTGTCTCAAGACGTGTTTTGGAGGGAAGGATATGAAGAGCAGATTAAAAAGAAAGGAAGGAAGATCAAAAACTTGAGTTCTTTGGAACAATTTTAGGAAAGTTGCAGTACACAAAATAAACCTCATAAGACATTAGCATTGCTGTATATCACCCACAAACTATAGCAGGAAGAACTAGAAAGAGAAATTTCATTCAAAATTCCTACAGTAGCTATAAAATATTTAGAAGTATATTTATCAAATTTCTAAACTAGAAGAATTTCATGTGTATGGAATATCTATCAAGATCTTAAAACTATTTGCATACAAATATAAAGATATAAAGCACTCTTTGCAGAAATAAGGTAGGTCTAAATAATTAGAGAAACAAAATTTTTGTGTGTAGAATGAGCCTAAATGATTAAAACATATGTAGATAAGTTGAGCTTACATAATATAAAGTACAATGATATTTAAATTAAATTTACTTGTTGGTATTATGTCAATCGAATTCCCAAAGGGCTATTTTATAGAACTAAAGAAATAGCAAATTCATATGGGAAGAAAAGGTAAAAAATTTCAAGAGTAATTAACGTAAGAAATTGGGAAGGAAGGGAGTCTACCAGTATCTGATTTCAAACTATACTTAAACACAGTAATATTAAACTTTTTGATAATGCTTTAAAAATGAAAGGAACATTATTGGAACAGATGCTATACAGAAGAAAACAAACACAACAATATATTGCTTGATAAACTCACTAGTCATTAATCACTAGGGGAGATTTTGTTGGACAAAAATCTTCTAGGAAAATTGGACACTAGTATGGAAGAAATTATATTTAGACCAACACGCCACACCGCGCACTGAGAAAATTTCTTAACAGATATGTGACCTAGCTAGATCTTATCATAAATAAATGAGATAAACAAGAAGAAATTACTTTTCAAATTATTGATAGGGAAAAGGTTTATGAATATAACTATGGATATGATAGAATGCATCAAATGAATGAAAAAATTTTAAAATAGTATAGCTATTGGAGGAGTAAGAGGAATACAGGGAAAATTTAAGTGATGTTAATATAATTTTTAAAAATTTTAAATGAAAAGTTATTTTTTTAGAAATCATCTTAAATACACTTTAATGAAAATGGTTTCCTTGACATATCAATAGCAAGTATATAATAACAGAACCTTACATTTATATAATGCTTTAATGTTTACAAAATGCTTTGTAAACATTATGTCATTTAAATCTCACAAAAACCCTATTAGGTAAGTACTCTGGGCATTATTATATGTATTTTTAAAAGGTGGAAACTGGGACTGGGAAGAGTTTGGTGATTTGTCCATGGTTATGTAACTAGTAAGTGTTAGAAGTGGCATTTGAACCCAGGTATTAGAAACTACAAATTCAAATTCAGCACTTAGAATTTATACCAATGCCATTTTGATGAAAGAGCAGATGGAATCCTTGGAGTTGTTTTTTTTTTCTTTTTTAAGAGGGGGTTTGTCATATACTAGGTGACATGTGAAGGCAAATATGATAGTGTTCAGAAAATCAATATAGCTAATACTTTACTTTTATATGGCATCTTTCTTCAGAACTCAACATTTTACTGTATGCTATCTTATAGGTCTTCAAAATGTCTCTATGAGGTTGTTGATTATAAATATTATTACTTCAATATTTTTAAAGATGTGTAGTTTCCTCAAGACAGGAATCCCTTCCAGAAGCAAAGTTCGTACTCTTTCTAGGTTATTATAAATGGTCTTCATCAGATGCTATGGACAGAAGAAAAACTCATCCAAGTCTAGCAAAATAATCTCTTTTTGCCTAAACTTCTAGTGAAGATCTCAGTTAAATATGGAGATACTATGGGATTAAATAGTCTGTACAAGGCAAATAGTTGGAGAATAGCAAATCCAGAAATATGACCGAAGTTTTATAGAATTTAAATTCAATTATCTGTTCTTTTCTTTCAGGGATTGCTTTGGGATGGGTTTGAGTAAGGATTTGTGAAAATAAGAAAATAAAAATTTTAATTCAAAGATATTTTATTTTTATGATTACATATAATAATATTTTTCAGCATACATTTACCAAAATTATTAGATCCAAACCATTTCCTTCCCTCTCTTCACCTTCCCCTACTCAGAGATTGTAAGTAATTTGATCTGGGCCATACATGTATTAGCATGCAAAATATACTTCCATATTGGTCATTGTGGTAAGAGCATGCTCATATAAAGCCAAAACTAAAATAAAACTGTAAATATACTGCTATGAAAGATAGTTTGTTTTGATCCACAGCCATCTAAGTCTAACAGTTTTCTCTCTGGAGATGGACAGCATTCCCCTTCATAGATCTTTCAGAATTGCCCCAGATCATTGCATTTTTGAGAGTGGCCATGTTTTCACAGTTAATCATTGTACAATATTTCTGTTACTGTGTGCAGTGTTCCCCTGGTTCTGCTTATTTCACTCCGCCTGAGATCATGTTGATCTTCCCAACTTCTGATAACATAATAGTATTCCATCACCAACATATATCACACTTTGTTTAGCTATCCCCCAACTAATAGACATCCTGTCAGTTTCCAATTCTTTGCTGCCACAAAAAGAGCTGCTATAAACATTTTTGTTCAAGTAGGTCTTTTCTCCTTTTTTATAATCTTTTTGGGATATAGACTCAGTAGTGGTTTTATAGTTTCAAAGGATATACTCAATTTTTTGGCCCTTTGGGCATAGATCCAAATTGTCTTCCAGAATGGATGGATCAGTTCACAATTCCACCAAAAATGCATTAGTGTCCCAATTTTGCCTCATCCCCTTCAACATTTATCACTTTCATTTACTAACATATTGGATACTCTGACAGTTTTGGAGTGGTACCTGAGTACCTTTGACCTTTTGTCAAATGACTTGTATTCTTATAAATTTGAATTAATTCTTTACAGATTTAAGAAATAAGACATTTATTAGATAAATTTGTTATAAACTTTTCCCAGGTTGTTGTTTCCCTTCTAATAAGCTTTTAAATTTAATATTATCAAAATTATTCAATTTACATCTTATAGGGCTCTCTATTTCTTTGTTCAGAAATTCTTCCCTTCTCCAAAGATCTATCAGGTAAATTATTCTAAGTCTCCTGAATTTACATATAGTATCACTCTTTATATTTAAACCATATACCCATTTTGACCTTATCTTGGTATAAATCAATGGTCTGCAACTTTTTTGGCCCTGAGAACCATAAATGCCTGTGGAAGGAGGATGATTTAGGCTGAAGGCTCTGGAATATGGGGTGGGGGCTGAAGGGCCCCCTGGGGCACATCCTGGGGCTCTGCCTGGACTGGCCAGTCGGGAGGTGGAGCCAGATATGGCTCAAGAACCACACCTTGCTGACCCCTGGTATAGGATGTGAGACATTATCTATACCTCATTTCTACTATACAGTTTTCTCATTTTCCCAGCAGTTTTTGTTAGTTCTTTCTTATCCCAAAAGCTGTGGGTCTTTGGATTTACCCCTAATCTATTCTATTGATCCACCATTCTATTTCTTGGCCAGTGCCAGACTGCTCTGATGATTATTGCTTTATAGTACAGTTTGAGACCTGGTACTGCTAGGCTACCTTCCTTCACATTTTTTTCCCATAGAAAATTGATTTTTTTAAGGGATTCTAGGCACCATTTTTTTAAAACTAAAGTTATTGGTGAATGAAAAAGGTGGATGCACCACTGTTGGGAACACAAAATCCATAATATACTCAGAGTGGTAATTATGTTATTCATATTTTAAACTCTACACATGTGCTCTCTGCTTAAAGAAGTATGGCACAGCAGATATGGTACTGAGTTTAGAGTGAAAATGCCTCCGGTATAAATGTAGAACCTTTGACTTTTCTTAATGTTGAAGGATAGAAAAATAATAACTACACCCCCAGGACTTGGTGTTTTAGGCATTTACCTGCAGGAAACAACTTATTAATTAAATTACTCTAATTCTAAGCATTTCTATCTCTATAATTCTAAGCAAAAGAAAAGTTGGAAAATGGACAATTTTCCCTGTCATTGAAAATATCTTTTAAATCACAAACAAAACCAAAATTTCATAGTCAGGATTAAACAATAATTTGGATTTCAGTTAACAGGTTCTAAGCACTCTTTATCAGTTAGTCAGTAGATAAACATTCCTGAATCATCTACTGTGCTCCAGGCTAAGGATACAAAGAAAGTTAAAGACAATCATAACTTAAAATGTTCATATTACTTGAAGAATCACTTTAAAAAATATTACTCAATACCTCTATAATTACTCCCTCTAAAGATTCTTCATTCTACCTGATCAAAAAAGAATTTAAGATAGGCCTCTATTAGTTTACTCAATTGATGTATTTTTTTCTCCTGTTAGTTGGATCATTGGCTCATTCCTTTTGTGGAGAGTCCATACTGGACTGATCAGGCCTGCCCTCAGGGTAGGGCATGGTTTTCTTATTGTTCAGTCATTTTCAGTCATGTCTGACTCTTTGTGACCCCAGGAGACGTTTTTCTTGACAAATATACTAGAGTGTTTTGCCATTTCCTTTATCTCATTTTACAGATGAGGAAACTGAGGCAAATAGGATTAAGTGACTGGTCCAAGGTCACATATCTAGTCAATGTTCTGAACTCAGCAAAATGAATCTTCCTGACTCCCAAGTTCAGGACTTTATACACTGTGCCACTTAGCTGCCCTTGTTTCCTTAGAAATTTTTTGTGCTAATAAGGTTTTCTTCATTGATAAGACTTAAAATTGGAGTTATGTTTATTTCTTTGCATTGTTCGAAAGATCAACATCTCTGGTTCTCAAATTCCTAATCTGTATTAAAAAAGGTAGTTGGACTAGGTTATGATCCTAGGAAACATCTCTAGTCATCCAAGAAGAACTTAAATATAAACCTCCTCCCCAAACTAAAATCATATAATGAGTTTCTAAAAGTGAAGAATTAGAAACATTATAGGACATTTTATGGAAATATTATGGGACATTATATAATATTCATTACATAAAAAAACTTTCATTTAACAACTATTGAATACCAAATACTCAATCCAATGAAGTCTTGCTGAACTTTCATTTTGGTCAATGAATGGTCCCATGGCGATACATGATGATGTAGCCATGTTATTATATCTGTTGTGACACTCTATGGGCTGGAAGCTAAAAGCCCATATTGTCAAGTACTCTTTTTCTTGAAGTTCCTAGTTACTATTTCTAGGTTAGGCATCAAAAAATAATTGCTTTCTTCATATGGGACAGGTTTAGAAATGGAAAATTAGGATAATTTAGAGATGTGTCTTGCCCTTGATCATAAATACAGTACAAAAACAATATTCTATAATACTAATATCATAGTAAGGAAATAATACTTTTCTGTAAATGATTCTGACTGGTTGGGTTGAATGGATTTCACCAGTCTAACATAAAACATCTCTAAATCAAAGGCTCTGAGCCGCAATCATTCTTGCTCCACGGAATGTATTTTTTTTTTGTTGTTGTTGTTGAAACAAGAGTTCATTTATTTGATAGGGATTTGAAATGAGAAAATAATGTTTTTTTCAAAAATATTTCCATGTAAGTCTTTTGGTCTCTCATTAATGTTGTTGCATGGAGACTGGGATATATTATTTTTATTTTGCCTTTTACTTTTCTCACTGATCTCTCAAGCTGAGTCCTTGAAGAATGGAAAAATAAAGAACAGTTTGGTTATGTTAACAAAAGCTATAAAGGCTACAAGTATGTCACTCCTCTTTCAATGTAATTAGAATATGGCCTGTTTATTTGATCTACAGGTAACCTTGGCTTATTTTGCAATGTCAGACTGAATAATCTATCCTATCCCTTCTTCTCATGAAACATATCATTGAGGCCATAAATCACCATCTTTTTTCTTCAGGTTGAGGTTAAAAACATATTACTCTGCTTAAAAAGGGTGACCCCTTTCTGTGGAGTAATGCATTCCCTTGAACTTAGCTGGAATGATGAATAATGATTTGCATCACCTTTGGATATAATGCATAACTGCACTCCTCTTGAATTCCACAAATATTTGCATTGATGAATTTGTGTGTGGATGTCCTTGGAGGTCTCATATGCCTACTTTTGAATTGTATTACCAAAACATATTTACAAAAGTTTTAAAGTTAATTTCTTTCTGACCAAAATCCTTATTAAAAAGAACAGTGTTCAGTTAAAGCCTTTTTTTTTTTTTTGAAATTCAAATCATGTTTGTACCTTAGGGGAAAGACCAGAGGCTGACATCACTTGCATGAGCTTGAGAAGATTAACCTACTTTACATTACTCTCACTGAACTGCATTCATTTATCATTAATTTTAACCAGAGTGTCTTTAACTATTAGGTAAAATGACATTTATATTTTTCTAAATTTAGCTCAATTATTACAAACTAGGTTTAATTTGTTAGATCTCATTGGACACTCTATACAGGTAATAATGTATAATTCAAATGATCTCCAGGCTTAAGTATCCCTTGAATAAGTGTGAAAGGTAACATTCATATTAGTTTTTCTCTAGGCATAATGTCTAGTGGCATTTAATTACTTTATCCAGGCTTTTGACCAAAAATAAAATAAACCACTATTTTTTATTTCTCATAAAAGAACAACTTCCCTTCCTCTTCTCCTTTCTGCTTCCTATTTCCCCTTCCCTTTCTCCTTTTTCCTTTTCTTCTCCCCTTCTCTTCCTCTTTCCTTGCCACTTAGGTGTCATCCTTGATGACTCACTTTCTCCAAACATTAGCCGCATTCTGTCATTTCTATCTTTGTCTCATTTCTATATACATTCTTTCTTTCTCAATGAAAACCACAGTACAGGTCTTCATTACCTTAGCAAGCCTGGACTATTGCAATTGACTATCACTTGCTCTTTCTGATAGCAATTCACTCACTCTATTCAGCCCATCAACCAAGTTGTCAGTGATCTTTCTTAAGCACGGGACTAACCATGAAACTCAGTATCTCACCTGCCCTTTTAATAAACTTCAATGGCTCCCTAGTTCCCTTAGTATCAAATATAAAATCCTCTGCTTATATTTTAAATCTTTTTATAACCTAGTCCCCTTCTTACTTTTTCATAATTTTTAGATGTTACTCCCCTCCACATACTCTGACCTCTTTTCTCTTTTGTGAACAAACTAGTCCATCTCCTAAAAGAGCATTTTCACTGGTTGTCTCCTATGCCTAGCATATTCTCCCTCCTCCTAGCAACCTTCTAGCTTCCCTGGCTTCATTCGAGACTCAGCTGAAGCCCCATGTTCTTTAAGAATCCTTTCTGATCCTCCTTGATATTAGTGCCTTCCCTTTGAGATCAGCCCTAATTTGTCCTGTATGAAAGAGACCAAGAAATAAGCTTCAGTTAGATGTAAAGAAAAATATTTTTATACTTAGAACTGTCCAATGGTGACTGCGCTGCCTGGGGAGATGGTGGATTTCACATTCCTAAATGGAACTTGGATGACACCTTGTAAAGAGTGTTGTTGCAAAGATTCAGTTAGGAATTGCACTCAATGACCGCCCTCCAAGGTCCCTTCCAACCCTAAGATTCTGTTATTTTTCTCAGCCTCTAACATTTTCAATTTCTCTTGTCTGTGAGTACCTCAGGAAAAATAAAAAAATGACAACAAAATAACAACAAAACAAAGGAGTATCTCAAAATTCTCAGAGTAGGTTAAAGTTTAATAAAGTATAAGTTATTGGCCTTAAAAAGACACTATTAGGCTGGAGGAGCAAACGGGCCAGGATAGGAAAGGCTTCCCTGTTGATTAGCAGTGGGGATAGCTGTAAAAAGTTTCTGCACATCCAGCCCGGACAAGATAGGGAGACTTGATCTCCCCATCTATATATACATATATTACTTTAAGCTGACTAATCTTAAACCTACACTAAGACTTTTAGAAAAAAAAAAAAACAAAACCAAAGAACTTTTATCAACCCAATATTCCTATCTGGTCATTCTGATCCGGTCTGGTCAGGAGCTAATATTTGCCCCATCTTTCTCTATTTAAAAACAACACACCTAAGGTACAATGCACACACATACACCCCCCCCCCCAAATTCATTACACACACATCTAAATTCATTGTTTGAGAGAATGGAGCTGTATGTGAAAGTAAGTGGGAAGGTGTTATTATTATTCATTGTGAGAGTAGGTGAGAGGGAAAAGGAGTGTGAGACAGAGAACTAGACTTTTATAGAATGCATCCCACCTGCTTGTAGGTTTATATAAATATGTCCTGGCAAACACACACACACACACACACAGCCATCCTCCCCTTTAATGGAGATATGCAAAATTGAGTGGCTAAAATCACTACCAATTTTAGATTAAAAACCAAAAGGAAAAAAAAATCGACTTTGTCATGTTTTCTATTTTGAATATATATATGCATTGTATTTGAATAAAGAATTGATTTTCCTCATGTTTTGTTGTGACTGAAAGCATTTTTTTATATCTTCAAGCAGTAAAATATACAAGTAATAACGATTCCCTCAACCAATACTATTTTGAAGTAATGCCAAACTATTTCTGTCATTTTGAATGGTAGTCATTCTTTTTTCATAGGTGTTATTGATTAGGCTTAACAGAATTTAGAGGTCTTTTAGTTCACCTCTCTCACTTTCCTAATGAAGAAACCAAGACCAAGAAGGTTATGGGATTTGCCCAAGGCTATACAGGTGGTAGGTAAATGGCACAGCTGGGACTTAAAATCAAATCCCCTGACTTCAAATCCAGAACAAAGGCCACTGTACCAAGCAAAAAGAGAACATGATGTTTCTGGTTAATCAAAATATGTTGCTATGGCAGTCTACAGAGAAGGGACTGTGAGGTACCAGAATTGGGAGAAGGAAAAGAGGAATGAAGGAGACAATAAAGAATAAAAGAAAAGAGGAGAAAAGAAAGGAGGAGAGGAGAGGGGAGGGAGAAAAGAGAACAGATGGGAGAGTGAAGAGAAAGTATCACTTTGTCTGGGTGGAAAATAATGAAACAGACCCACAAGAAATACATAGCTTTTTGTATTTTCACTGTTGTCCCTCATGCCTGGAATACTTCCCCCCTCCTCATCTTTGCCTACTGCATTCCCTGGTTTCTTTCATGTCCCAACTAATATATTTCATATTTTAATATTTACATTAATATTAACTTAATATTAATTAATACTTATTATCCCTTATATTTTCTATAAGAAGAATTTTCTAACACCTCAATATTATTGCTTTCCTTTTTAATTATTTGCAATTTTTCTCTATAAAACTTGTGTGTACATATTTGTTTGTCTCCTCTATTAGTCTGTGACCTTCTTGAGGGCAAGAACTGTCTTTTGAGCTTGTTTTTTTAATCAGTCCTAGTATTTAACACAATGACTGGATCATAAATGCTGTTGGTGTTCAGTAGTTCAGTTGTGTCTTAATCTTTTGTTTCCTCATAGACCATGTTACTTATGAGGTTTTCTTGGCAAAGATACTGGAATAGTTTACTATTACATTAAACAAGGTTTAATGATTTGCCTAGGGGCACACAGCCAGGGAATATCTGAGGGAAGATTTGAACTCAGGTCCTCTGACTCCAAGGACCAGAGCTCTATCCACTGAGCTATTTAGTTGCCCTATAAGTAGGCACTAAATAAATGTTTATTGACTGGCTTGTTTATTGGCTGGCTTTCAAAGGTAGTCTTGTCTTTATTAAATAATTCATCTTAGTCCTTACTGTTAAGTAGCAAGACATTGCTGTGACCAGTTTATTATTATAATCAAGAATATTATTCCACAGACAGCTGGGCATATAATCCCTGCTACTACTAAATTGAGATTCATAGATTGATGGAGGTTGGGAGTTCCAAGCTGAAGTAGCCCTAAAACTGATTGTGACTTCCTTAAGTCTGGAATCAATACTTGAGTTGTTGGGAACAGAGGACCAAGCCAACTCATGGGAGAAGAGAAGCATGTTAAAATTTCCCTGTTCATTAGAAATGGGATTAATTGTGAATGACTGTTCCACTTCTAGCCTGGGCAATGTATGGAAGCCCAGTGTCCCTATGGATGTACATCTATGCCTCTCTCTATATATTTTTTCATTCATTCATTTATCTAGCTATCCATCCATTCATTCATTCGTTCATTCATTTATTTATTTATCTATTGGTATATTTCTCAATTATCCAGGCTCAAAATTCACTCTGCTCCATTGAGTTATTGTTTCTAGCTAAATCTAGATAGTAATAATTATACTTAATATTGCCTCATCTGACCAATTTAGGATATTAGAGATAAAACATGAAACATTTTATATGTTGTAAACATCCTCATGTGTTTTTAATAGGTCATTAATTCTTTCAAATGAGCCAGTTATCTCTAGATCCTTTGTCTATTTCATACCTTACAGCTCTTCCATCCATCCTCTTTGACCTCATCCCCTTCACATGCACCTACACATCCCCTCCAATGCCCATCCCAACATATCCCACTGGTTAGCAACCCATAAGGTGAGCATGAATCATGGGAATCCTATTGTTTAAAAAGGCAATATGCTATTTAGATGCATTAGGAGGATGACAAAAATTAGGAATTAATTATTCTAGAGTCAGCATGAGTCCTTTATTGTTTTCTATGTGATGACTGCATTTTGAAAGAGATATGAAGAAAAATAGAATTATAGGATTTAAAGATGAACAAATATGATTAAATCCAGAAAATAGGCTTGATAATAAAACATTCATAAATTAAAATTTTTTTAGTTGGGAGGGAGATTAGATGCCATCCATTTCACTAGCAGTTGGGGCAAATTAGCCAGAAAAAAAAACAATGATTTAATCAGTTATTTTCAAAAAGTATTTTATAGGATTATAGTATTATAGATTTATTACTGAAAAGGACCTCTAGTTCAACTCTTTAATTTTATATATGAAGAAACTGAAGGCAAGACAGGTAAAGGTGACTTGCCCCAAATAAATAGCAAAGATGAGTTTTGAACCTAGATCTTATTTCAGATTCGTATACCCAACCAATACTGTTTATATTCAGTCTTGGCGATCCAGTTTTATTATGGAAAAAGAAGTAATTTTAAAAGGACATTAGCCATTAGTTTGTTTTTTTTTTGTCTCTAGGAAACCAAAAAGGGAAAAAAGGGGGGGCTTACCTTGTAGTGAAGGGTTGTGATTCAGTTTGGAAGGCTTTCATTTTAATCTGACATTGTCAGTCATTTTTCAATCATGCCTGACTCTTTGTGACCCCATTTCAGGTTTTCTTGGCAAAAATACTGGAGTGGTTTTCAACTCCCTTCTTCAGCTCATTTTACAATTGAGGAACTGAGGTAAACTGGATTAAGTGTCTTGCTTAGGGCCACACAGTTAAAGTGCCTGAGGCTGGATTTGAAATATGTCTTTCTGACTTTGGGGCTGGCATTCTGTCCACTGTACCACCTATTTAGTGAAATTGGTTGTGAACTTTCCATCCTCAGAGATCTTCAAAAGGAAAATGAACAGTTTAAGAAATCCTCCACTAGCATTGTCATTGATGCTTCATTGTTGGGAAGAAGCTATATAAAATCCTACTAAACTGGAAAAGTTCTTTTTATAAAGTAAGCAAAAAAAGGTTTAGATCTAGGCTTGCTAAATACAGAGAAGTTCCTAACCAGTACCTTATCCTCTGGGTAATGAATTATTTTGGCCAAACAACTGCTTATCAACACTGTTGGAAGGAATGCCCACAGTGATTCAATCTTGGATCATGTGAAGAATTAAATTATTCCACAAAGGGGTAATATTATCTGAATGTTGGCTTGTGTGGAAGTAGAGGATTGGAGTGGCTAATCCATAGGAAGCCTAGATTTCGGAAAGAAAGTTCTAAGGAGGAGCAGTAAGGCCTAGAAACTATATATAAATGAAACTATGAATTGCCCAATATTTTTCACTCAGTCATGTCGATCTTGCACCTAAGCACCATGTAAGGCTACCAAATTTTCATAAGGAAAAACTTAACCACGAAAATTATACTTTCTACCTGTGGAATTAAAAGAAAAAAACTCATTACTGGGAACTAAATAGGTACACAATGAAGCAAGAGACAATTAAATCACCAGTACAGAGAATTAAATATCCTAAGGCACATCTGGTGTATTTATAGATTTTATAGTTGATGCAAATTAGGATCATTTAAATTAAGAATGTACCCTGGGACTCTCCACAGTCCAGGTACTATACAATTGCATGGGAACATGTCAAGGGAGAAGAGAGCTAATAAATAACTCATGATCAGCAATTAGCACTCTTGATAGTCTATAATTCACAATCTACTACTTATGTATACAAGTTTTATTACTTGACAAAAGAATGGATCCACTAAATAAGGGAATCCCTTTTACCACTTGTTGGAGAACATGGATTTCTTAATTTGTCATGTTAAGTTTGCAAATCTGGTGTGGTCACTTCAGTATTAAATTTCATGGAAGATAACATACATGGGAGAACACAAGTAACATGGGAATAATGTAACATTAGCATGAAACTACACTGAGTAAAAACACTATGGGAAGATACTCATTATATACTAATTATAGTTTATATTATATAATATGTTATATATGTGTGTGTTATATATAATATAAATTATAACTAAGACTATAAGCTAATAAAAAGGAAAACTCAAGTTTAAATTTACTTAGGGCAACATTATTCTTGAAGGATAAGGAATGTGGCACCAAGAGATCTGTATTAACATAGATATAGAGCCAAAAGCAGCATGTGATGAAGGAACATCAAATTTGGAAAGGGCCACTCTGTCCATGACCAGGGTAAAATGCTTTTATTTCCCTTTGTTGTGCTTGTTGTCATTTAGTCATACCTGACTCTTCATGACCCCAAGGGCAATATTATCCATGGGATTTTTTTGATAAAGATACTGGAATGGCTTGCTCTTTCCTCATTCAGCTCATTTTATAGATGAGGAAATTGAGGCCAACAGGGTTAAGTGACTTGCTCAGGGTCACACAGCTAGTAGGTATCTGGGATTGTAAAGTTTTGTTGATTCTACCTCTATAGCATTTCCCCTCTTTATCTCTTTCTCTACAATAACATAACTATACCATTCCAGTGCAATTATTCCTTCTCGCCTGTACAATTACTTCTAAATTGATCTTGCCTCAAACTTTACCTCTCTCCAGGCTACCTTCCACTCAGTCCCTCATTTTATATTCCCAAAGAACAGATTTGCTTATATCAAATTCCCTGCTTAACATATCCAACAGGTTCCCATTGCCTATAGGCTAAAATCTAAACTCTGTTTAGTACTTAAGACCCATCACAAAGATATTCCCAGCATACATTTCAACTTATTAAACAGTAAAATTTCTCCTTTTCCTGTAATCAGGTATAGAAACTGCTCAGTGGCAGCTTGCATATAATGGATGTGAGATGATGAAGACTTTTTGCCAAACCTAGAAGAATGTATTAGTGCTCTTCCATGTATTTTTTTGCTAACAGCAATTTTTACGTAAGTGTGTAGCATGGAACACAGAGCAATATGCCCAAAAAACCCCTATAATTGTGGATGATCCAAAGGGCAACCACTTGACACATATTGGGTACAAGTTGCAGCACATTAGCAATAATGACCTGTGTAGAAGAAATGGCATAAAAGGCTTCATCAAGAAGATATACAGCTGGGAAAGGAGGTGGACAAATTATATAGTGAAAGGAAAGCTCTAGCTTTGCACTGGTCCTCCACCAATGATGCTGAAAGAACAAATAAACAACAACCAAACCAAAAAAAGTCCTAGATGCTGTCCTCCATTCTCCAAGTTTTTTTGAAGATCATCTGCCAAGCACTTAAAAAAGGTAGGTTTTCTCAGGATAAGAAGGGATTTTACTCTGTCATTTTCAGTCTTGTCCATTATCCCAGATGAGGTAATAGGGTAGTCTCGTTTACTACCCCATATGAGGTTTTCTTGGCAAAGATACTGAACCCATTTGCCATTTCTTTCTCCAATGAAGTATGGAAAACAGAATTTAAGTGACTTGCCCAGGGTCACACATTTTGTGTCTGAAGCCAGATTTGAACTCAGAAAGATAAGTCTTCCTTCCTTCCTCCCAGCACTCTATATACTTTGCCACCTGGTTATCTTAGAAGGGATTTATTCAATGACTAAATAATAGCTAACATTTATACAGTGTCTTAAATTTTGCAGAGTGCTTTATATGATTTTATTATCTCATTTGGTCTTCACAGCAATCCTATGAGGTAGGTGCCATTATTATCCCTATTTTTACAGGTGAGGCAACTGAATCTGAGTAGGGTGAACTGACTTGCCTAGGGTCACACAGCTACTGTCTCTAAGGCAGAATTTTTAAGTCAGGCCTTGATGACTCCAAGTATTGTACCACCTAATCTGTACTGTTGGAAGATATACTCGTATTAGTGAGATACTGGACTATTGAAGTGTCATAGTTACAAATAATTTCTTTTATTATTTAATTCTTATACTTTTGTAGCAGTCAATTTAAGAATTATTAACTTCATTAATGAAAATGAGTAAATCACTGATCTGTATCCGCTGAAGAGTTCCTTAGCACTGATCTCCCATTGTTGTTGTAAGGACCAAATGAGATAATATATACAATGTTCTTCAAACTTTAAGGGGTGACATAAATGCTACAAATTCCTTGATGAAATTGTAAGTCTGGATTAAAAAGAAAAAGAAAAAATTCACAAAGATTAAATGATTTGCTCAAGGTCATGCATCTAGTAAATTTCAAAGCCTGAAAAAGACCCTGAGCCTCCTGATAGGATGTTCTAGCACGTGAGGTAGAGCTAGAGGAGTACATGACTTGATATCAGTAGATTGGAGCTCACACTTCAACTCATTAGCAATGCGACTGTGAGTGAATTATTTAACCTTACTCTGCCAAAGTTGCATCATTTATAAAATGGAAATAATTTATGTGGTCATTCTACTAACTATAAAATGTTATTGTGGTTAACATGATTCTTAAAATTTAAAGGATTCTATAAATATGAACTATTATTATTATTACTCCTAATAACAAAGATAAACGAGTAGAACAATATTATTCAAAAGATAAAGAAGACAGTATGGAAAGTTTAGGGAGAATCAAGCTCAAGAGTGTGTATGTGTGTGTGTGTGTGTGTGTGTGTGTGTGAAATGTTTAAAAATGATCAAGTTAATGTGTCTTTCTCCCAACAATTTTCTTTAAGTGGTCAGTGATCTTTATTTTTTTTAAATTATAAATTCTATTTCTTTCCCTCGAATGGAAATGAGACACTAATCTATAGTTTCCAGGATTCGTATTAGATTCCTTCTTGTGAATGAGTTTCATATTGATAATCTGTCTCTGTTGTTTCAATTGTCATTTGTAAAGCGAATCTGTATATTTTAGTCATAGCTAACATAATTTTTCTCATCCTTCTGTAATTTTGGGGTGAGGGGTGCCTTTCAATCCTAGTGATTTAGTCATATATACTAGAAAACAAAATGCATAATATTTTTGTGTGGTTGAATTGATCCTTCCTAAATAAAATTTGAATGATTTAAGTGCAAATGAAACAGAAACATATGGATTACATTTCTCTTGAAATATAAATTGGGTTAGGAATGCTTGGGGAAAAGAATGGGGAAAAGAAGTATTACATAAAACCCAAAAGCCTAAAAAATAATTTGATATATTCAACGAAGCTAGAATGAAATTTAATATGGGAAAACCCATCTGGTTAATATGCAATAAACATATGGTAAATATGATACTGATATATTGACAATATCCATGTTTATTAGCAATATACTAACTGCCATTCCAAAACTGAAAAAGGTATTCATGTTAAGCTTGTTTAGTAGTTTACTGTTTGTATAAATACATACTGATAAGTTTCAAGTAGGCATCATTCAATTGAATAGGACAATTCCAAACAATTAAAGAATAATGTTTAATAACAACTATTCCATCAGGAAGCCCATTTCTCAATTAGGCTTTGTGCCCTGCAGAGATGATCTACATATCATTTTCCCACTGGTTTCAAAGTAATCTCTGAGGGGAATTTAAGGGAAAATAAGCTCAGTCCAGCGCCTCAGTTAAAATGTCGATCTAAACAATGATGCATGTATAACCCAGTGGAATTACTTGTCAGCTCTGGGAGTAGGGGACGGAAGAGGGGTGGGACAAATCATCAATCAGGTAACTATGGAAAAATATTTTAAATAAATTAAGAATAAAATAAAATGAAGAATAAGATAAAATAAAGAAGAAAATAAAAAATAAGAAAATAAAATAAAAAGAAAAAAGAAAAATAAAATCTCAATCTAAACAGTGATATTTTTCATACTCAAAAAATGTTGTTGAAGACAGTGTAAGACATGAGTTTGTAGTTGTTTTTGCCAGACATGGGGGAAAAGGAGTAGGATAATTCTGAACTTATCCATATTCTTAAAGTGACTGTTCTTATAATATTTTCCCCCTCCACATGAAACTAACTTGTAAAAATATAGGAAATAAGCCAGACACTTTGATCCCATTTAAGTATCTGACAAGGTCATTCCTGATCAAAACCCTTCAGTGATTGCTTCTGGCATCTATGAATCATCTTCGTATCCTGACATCTAGCATAGTATCTGTACATAGTAGGTATTTAATAAAAACTGTCCGGAACTATCCTATTGAATTGAATTGTGTTGGACAGGATAAAATACAAATTTGTCAGTCTAGCATTTAAAGCCCTCCTCAATTTGGTTCCAACCTAAATTGCCAGACACTTATTATCTTCCTTGACACACTTCATATTGTATACAAACAGAATTACTCTGTTCCGAATACACAGTGTGCTTTCTCCTCTCTCTGTGTCTTCTCACAGAAGATATCCCCTATGTCTGAAAAACACTCCTCACCTTCAGCCCTCAGAATTCCTATCTTCCTTCATGGTGCAATCAGAGATCACGCTCCCTTAAGCTGTCTTCCTTGACCCTCTCAGTGGCAGTGATATCTCTTGATTCCTATTGTTGAGAATTACTTGTTTGCCCACATCCTATGTGTAGGACAGAAAACATGGTATAGTAGATAGAGAAATGGTACTAGCAACAAGAAGATCTGAATTCAAGTCTTGCCCATGAAAAAGTACTGATTATGTATTCCTCTGTCTCATAATATCTTGGTCCTCTATAAACAACTCTCAGATAATAATTGCAAATAAGGTGCTGACCTGCATTGATAAAGGGGTTTTTCTTATCTAGGAGATCCGTATACCAATATAATCACAGGTCTGGGTCCTCTTCCATCTGCGTCCATGTCATATCCTTCCTATTAGGATGTAATCTCCTTAAAGGCTTAGCCTGTTTCATTTTTATCTCTGTTTTCTCAGTTTCTAGTACAGTGAGCCACATCCAATAGGTGAGGGAAAGGAATAAGCACTTATATAGATGCTACAGTGAACAGAGTGCTTAGCCTAAAGTCAGGAAGATTTATCTGGTCTCTGACACTATTTGTGTGTCCTTGGGCAAGTCACATAATTGTGCTAGCCTCAATTTCCTCACTTATAAAATAACCTGGAAAAGAAATGGCAAATGCCTCAAGTATCTTTGCCAAGAAACCCTCAAATGGGGTCATGAAAAGTCAGACACCACTAAAACATCTGAACAAAATAACAATAACACCTCCTGTGTTCTAGCTGTTGTACTAAGCGCTTTACCAATATTATTTATATAATGAGGTGCTTCATAAATGTCTATTGAATTTAAATCAAAGAACCTGCTCTAATTAGCTGTTAATTGATCAAGATTTTAACTAGTTTAAAACCAGATACAAAGACACTTTCCTATTCTTGTTTAATATGAAATTGTAGAAATGCTATATTCTTACTCTTCATATGCTTCTTTCCAAGGAAAAGCTTACTATCAGAAGAAATACTTAAAGTCATAATGATTAAAGCCCTTCTAAAAATAGTACAGAAATTTATGTAAAAGATAAAATATGTGCATGTTTTAGCTTGAAGAAGATGCAAGTAATCATACATATATGTATATAACTTGGTGATACATGTTTCATTAGTAACTATTTAGAAGTCATGTCTATTTGATAGAAATCAACTATTTTGATGGCAATCTCACACAAAGAGTTGCAGGTAATAATGTCTTGGTCTGAGAACAGATCCCACCCTCATATCATCTTTATTTGGAAAGGGTTGTACCTGATATTTCGAAGAGAATTTTGCAAAACAATGCTTCTTGACCACTGAGGAATGCTCCCACCTTGCTTTTGTATGAAACCACTAAGGTGTGATAAATTGCTGAATTCTTATTTGGACACATTTCAAGACTGGTTCCACAATCTTGCCAGAATCTTCACCTCAATGAAGCAGGAAGTTGTTTCATCCTCAAGATCTTACGGCTTGAGGTGCCCTGTCTTGGATTGGAGTACTTCCCTAGACGTTCATCATTCTCCTACCCAGATTTTTCCAAATGGTCTCTGGTCTGCAACCAATTGGACTACAATTTCTGCATTTGTGATTCTCTGCCTTCTCCTAACCCTTTGGTTCCTATGGATTTCTTCACTCCTGACTCTCTTCCTACTTATGGACATGCTACCTTCCTGTAGTACTTCTGTGTCCTTCTGAACCACCGATCCAGCTTTGCCCTGTGACGAGAGACATATGGCTCTGCCAGAAGTAGAGGAATCAGGCAGATAGTATGGTCCACACTTAGTTTCTGTTAGGCCACACACAGCTGTAAGCCAAAGAAAGAGTAACCAGGCAGTCAAGGAATTGCTTGTTACTTGTGCATCCTTCTTTCCAACCTTGTCTCTCCAAGTCTTTTTCCTAGTCCCTATAGCCCACTAGTATCATTTTATAAACACCCTAAATCAATCATTATGAAAAATGGTACAGGAGGATGGAACAAACTTGCAGCATCATTGAGAAACAGATATATTGGACAAATCCAGCTTCGGTGAAACAATAATCAGGACACTATTCTTAAACCAATGGGAAGAAAATGGCTAAGAGGGGAATCATTCTAGTAACTGGCATAAGCATATGTCCATTGCAAAACCAGCTTAAGCTTTCATTTTAGGCTTTTTACCGACTGCTGAATCTGGAGAGAAACTTTCAGTTCACCTTAATTAAATTAGATAATGCAATTCATGAGTTGTTTCTGGATCACTGCTCCTCTTACTCTAATGGAAATCAATGAAAAATAAGAGATGTATAAAATAGGAAGTAAAAGGACATGCAGAAGCTCAGAAACAAACAGCTCATGATTATTAGAAGAGACTACTCACTTTTTGGGAATGGTGAACATTGTAAGTTATTGCAGTTAAACATTTTGCTAGATTTAAAACAGTTTCCAGGAAAAAAAAACAACTAATAAGCAGTATGTGTCATGAGTGAGAAATTCAAGTAGGATATCATTAATAAGCATATTCAATGGAAATCCTAAAGAATTATGGTTCCCTTGGGGGAAATTTGATCTTATAGTATTGGGTTGTGCTAATACTTTCTGGTTAATGAGAACAAAACTTTGAAACCAGAACCTATTTCAACTTTCATCTTTTCAGGCATCCTTTCCTTCCTCCCATCTGACCCCATGCCAAAATAGCTCTTTTTCATTGTTCCATTGACAAAGACACAAAAAATGGCTCCTATGGAAAAATTTCTACAAAATATGGGCATTTGACAAATTATTTCCATTGTGGAAATAAAATATATTCACAGATAACATTTGAAAGACTGATTGAGTCTAAAAGAAAGCCAAGTTTTAGTCCATAAAGATTTTCTAAAAAGTATAAATTAAAGATTATTTTACAGTCTGGAATATGCATGTTCCCTTTACCCTCTCCTCAGATACTACATCACTAAGATATTTGGAAACATGAACCATGCTGATAAATATTGTGTAGGCTGTTGTTAGTGGGCTAATAAAACATTTCTCCACTTTGCAAAAACAAAACAAAAATATCCTTTTATAGCTCTACTTAAAAGTTCCTTCTGCTTTAGAACAGCCTAGAATCTAGATAATCCAATAGGCTTGAGGGATTTCCAAGGATGATCAATTCCCAAGAATATCAGTCTATCTGAAGGTCATAGGATAAGATGTCGATTACCATATCACATCTTTCAGTGCAAATAGAATGGGGTAGCAAGCATTTATATAGCATTTTAATGTCTGTAAAGCACTTGACAGTTTTCTCATTTTATCCTCATATTCATCTTTGGAGGTAGTTGTTATTAATTACCATTTTACAACAGAGGAAATTGAGGTAGAAAGGTTAAGTTTATTGACTCTGGGCGCACAGTCAGCATGAGGTCTTTTTAAAATTAGGTCTTTCTTTCCGACTCCATGGCCAGCATTTTGTTCACTTTACCATCTGAACTGAAGTATGTTGTCTTGCTCTGTAAATAGATTTAATTTTCACAGGAAAACAAACAATTGTGGACAGCTTACATGGGAAAGCAAAACTAAAAGCCAATATAAATATTCAATAGTAATAAACCATAATGGAAGTGCCTCTTTTTACATTGTGTAAAGACAAAACAATAAATAGCTGCACATCATCCTTGAAGCTGTAATCTGTTTGCTTATGAGCATTTCAGGGCCTGGATTTATGCTTCTCTGTGATTGCCTAGTTTATCAGCTGATGCCAATTGAGTAAAACCCAGCTGACTAACACTGTTCAGTGCCTTTCAGTTCAGACATTCTTATACACTCTGACTTAATTACCAGAACAACATGGAGGCATTTCCTACTCCAGGAAATTAAGTATTTGTTTGTGAAGCGGGTTGATTGGCATGAACACTAATGAATCCTGTATAATTTGTACCTGAGTCCGTACATGCAGTTCTTGGGGAAATGGGAAAAAATCCTGCTGTTTCAAAATGCATTGGGAAAATTCATGATGAATAATACTCCTTATACTAGTTATATAGGTTTTAGGTTTTAAATATATATGCATATATATTTGATGTAATATCATTGAAGACAATATATTAAAAATAATTTCATGTTTAAGAGTAAAGGTAAAATGCTGTATTCTCTAAAAGTAGTAAAAAAACTAATTTCCTTCAGAAAATATTGTAGTCTGATTTAAGAACCTAGAAAGAATATGATGTAATTAAGTCATGTACCATGTTTTCAGTAAAGTTTTATTCACTAAATGCCTAACTCTAATATTTTTAGCAGTTCAGAATTATGATATATAGTTATTTTTTAAAGCAATGCCTTTTTCATTTGCTCATTCATTTATTAAGTATCCATTAAGTACCTATTATGTTCTAGGCACTGTCCTGCACACTGGGTATATAATAACAAAAATTAAATTGTCCTTGTCTTCAAGAGACACACAATCTACTACTGGAGTTGGGAGGTGGGTTTCTAATACAGAAATATTCCTTAAATTTTTTATTTTGCTTAGCTTGGACTATGTTATAAAACAGAAAATGTTCATGTCCAATTTCCCACCTTCAGAAATACTTTCTTTACCTTTACCCATGAAATGCCCATGTGCTGATGCCCTCATTGTAAGAACCAAAAACTCAATAAATAAATGAATCATTTTATTTTCATATTTTACTTCTGTGTATTTTTAGAGAAAATGTAAGTCACTACTAAATATTTTATCTTATTTCTTCGGTAAAACGAAGGCTGCTAAACATAGTTAACACAATAAATTATTCACACTTGATACATTATTGTTGTTTCTGTGTATAACATTCTCCTGGTTCTGCTCAATTCACTTTGCATCACTTCATATCATTCTTTCCAGGTGTTTTGTGATCATTTTGTTTGTCATTTTTAATGGCACAATAGTATTCCATTACAATTCCATTCCATAACTTATTACCCATTGCCCAGATGATGGGGAATTTCAAATTCTTTGGCACCACAAAAAGAGCTCGTATAAAATATTATAGAACATACAATTTCTTTCCCTTTTCCTTGAACATTTTAGGAAATAAATCTATTAGTGATATTGCTGCATCAAAAGTAGCTACAGTTTTGTAACTCTAAGTATAGTTTCAAAGACAATTTACTCTTTTTTTAAACATTTATTAATATTTATTTTTTAGAAAAGTTAACCTGGTTACAAAATTCATGCTCTTACTTTCCCCTCTCCCCCAGATTCCCCCCAATGACTGATGCGTATTTCCACTGGTAAGACAATTTACTCTTAATGAATGCAAAATTCATCATTTGGCAATAACTAATCTGATATTATATAAATGCCTGTTAGTGTAAAATTTATCTATTAAATTTGCCATCAAAATATGACAACCTGTTCAACATATAAATACACATGTAATAAACCTAAATATTTTATATGGGGAAATAAAACTATTAATGTGTGTACATAAAGTTGAATGAAAATTAATAAGTAGCCCACCTTAGTACTGTTACCTATTATGGTACAAAAGCAAGTAAATATCCAGACTAAGAAAATTGAAGTTGAACAGAGAAATCACTCATCTGTTACAAGTTTTATTGGACTGAGTCTTCTCTGAATAATAAACTGAGCTTTGAAGAAAAAGAAAAAAGTCAGGAAAGAAAGAGTCTAGTTCTTTGAAAATTATCTTCCAGATAGTTGTCAACTTGTGATCCTATCAACTCTCATCAGTTTTTTCAAAAGCACTAAACTTGTGTCACTTCATTCATCAGAGAAGTAATTAATTTTGTTTAAACTTTAATTGTGCTTGCTGTATATTTTTTGGAAAGAGAAATAAAAAAAATTGGTCCTTAAATTATTATCTTTTTGAAGCATTTGAACAAAATGACTTTTGTCTTTTGGACTGTCTTTGTCAGAGGTAAGAAAAATCAGTTTTTAGTATGTGTTTTCAGAGAATGAGAAACACAGATTCTCCCATCCCCCTCCCCTGCAAGAAAGTTGGGGAGAATCCAAAACTCAGACTGGTATCTGATCTGACTACTCTAAAAGAAATAGGTTCACTTTATAGCAGATAAAATAGTACTTTATAATTCCTCATACTCTGTCTTCCTAAAATCAACATATACTTTCTCTTAAAAGGAGACATGCACAATCGCCAGCAGATAAAAAAAATAACTTAATTGCCATATTTGTTGCCCTTTCCTTCAATGGGCATATCTTTACATTTGTTTGGTTCAGTGAAGAACAAATGCAATAGACACTGCCAGAATTAGCGTAGGTCCCAGACCTCACTGGAAAAGGTAACCATTTTAAATGAAAGCCCTAGGGGTAGGTCAGTACATGAATGAGTCATTTCTGCTGCCTTATGTGCTGAGGAAAAAAATATGAATTAGGTAGCATTAAAATCTGCAATTAAGAGATTGCTTGCAAATGGGCAGAATTTTTACTTTTACTCCTCATTTAAAAGAATAGATGGTCTTTTTAATATCTTCTCCATTCATTATTTGAACCATCTCTGGGGCCCAGGACTAGAAAGCAAATTCTGTGTTTTGATCCAGTTTAGATAACCAGCTATTTATTTTTTACATATTCTTTGGAATTTTATTGAGGAAAAATATGTGGAATATCGCTTTTGTCCCTGAAAACTGGGTGTGAGAAATAGAAACAACCAAGTTAGTTCTTTTAATGTCAGTTCAAAGCCCCAACAGAGGAGGATGATGTCAAGGAAACCAAATCTCTTCCTATTCTTATTCTTCCTTTCAAAGTCTTTTGTACTGTGTTCCAAATTAGAATAATTATGATAGAAAATTTTTTTCACATATAAATTAAGAGAAATAGATGTTTGGAGATGTGATGAATCTCAGAAGACTTGGTCATGTCTCAGATATTTGCTCCAAGGATGACAAGAGTTCTCAGGTAGTTAAGAGCAGCGCCAGCCACGGTCTACTCAAGTAGAGAGTCACAATTCAAAGTTATGTGTCTCTTTTCTTGTTATCAATAAGATTCCTCAGACCTGCTAATGATTTCTGACTTGTTTGAAGTATTTGTGTGTGTGTGTGTAAGCACCAAACACAGAATGCTGCCTTGAAAATTGTTTTTAGAATCCATTAGGCCACCTTCTTCCACATCATGATAAATATGGAAGTATATATTATGTGATAGCACATATATAATGTATATCAAAAAGCTTGCTGTCTCAGAGAAGGAGGGAGGTAAAGAATTTGAAACTCAAAATCAGAGAAAATGAATGTTAAAAATGACTTCTACATGTAATTGGGGAAAAATAAAATATTACTGAAAAAAAGGATCTGTTAGGCTTGATGCAGTCTTACTTTGTACAGAAAAACTTAATAGATCCCATTGTCATTTAGCATGGATATCCCCATTTTAATCACCCATAAACCTTTTTTACCAGTCACTGTCATAATGAAATAAAAGCAAAACATGTGCAGTAAATACACCAAATAATTTGCCCACAAACGGTTTCATGAAAATCAATTACCAAAGCAAAAGGAAACGTATCCTCAGGTGTAGAGCGATTCTGCAGAGGCCCTGGACAAACGGACTGGTTGCTTATTTTCATGGCTAAAGAATAATTGGAAGCAATTTCTTCAGATACTTATGATTTCAAGTCAAATTTAGGTTAGGATTAGATTCGGAAGACTTGAGTTGAAATCCAGGCTCAGATATTTTAGATTAGTATTGAACCCAATCTAATTCTGTGTTCTGCCTATTCTCAGCAAATAGTTGAGGTTCAATAAATAAAGCTTTTAGAATAATTCTATAACTTCTGCTTAAAGGTTTAGCACCAAACCAAGAAGAGAGGAGCTGGAGGGGATCTGAGAGGTTATACAGTCCTACTGCCTCATTTTGAAGAAGAAGAAATTGAGGTACAGAGATCTGACTGCTTAAGGTCACAAAGGTAGCAAAGGAAAGAAGCAGGATTTGACTTAAGGTCCTCTGACATCAGATCCAGAAATACCACATCCAAAATCACTATTTTCCTTTCTCTCTGCTCTTAGAGTTGGTTCTGCTTCCTATTTTTCCACCTCAAAAGCATGGATTAGGCATCTACACCTCCCTGGTTTCCTAAAATGGAACCCAACATGGGTTGGCCACTCAAGAAACAGTTTGCAGTAAGGAATGGCTCAAACAAGTTGTGACTTATGATTGTGACAGACTACTAATGTGCTATAAGAAATGATGAGCAGGTTAATTTTTTTAAAATGTGGAAATACCTACATGAAACTGTGAAAAGAGGAATGAGGAGAACCAAGAGAACATTATATACAGCTACACTTTTAATATTTGAAGAATAACTTATGAATATCTTCTTTCAGAGAAAGAAGTGATAAAGAGAAACATGAAAGACTTAGTTCATATACTTTTTTGCCAAATAATGCTTTTTTCAGTGCAGGGAAAGGAGAGAAAGAATGAGATATCTAGCAATTTTCATGTAACCAACAGACAAATATATAAATTTAAGAAAGAAGTATGTGCCAAATGGAATACAACTAAAAGCCTTTGCTGTTATTTTCTCCTTGTCTGGTTAACTCTGCAGGCATCTGGTATACTTAGCCACCATGATATTCCAGACAGAAGATGGAAACAGGACTGAGCATTTCTCTCTGGAAGCCTCCCATCTCAAAATTCAGTGGCCCCTAGTCAAGTGCTTTCATGACCTTATCCCCCACTGAGATCTGTCTGTCTCAGGTCAGCAGTTACTTCCTCTATGTCTTAATCAATGTTGTTCAGTTATTTTAGCTATGTCTATCTCAAGACCCCATTTGAGGAATTTCTTAGGATATTGTAGTGGTTTGCCATTTCCTTTTCTTTTTCTAGTGTTTTTTGCATACAAGGAAACTAAAGCTAACAGGGTTAAGTGACTTGGCCAGGGTAACACAGGTCTTTCTGAATTCAGATCCTGTACTGCATCTACTGTGCCATCTAGCTATCAGGCTTTTAATAAATACTTATTCACTAATTGAAATGGACAACATTAGAGAAAAGGAATAGGGAAGACAAACTCTATAAGCATACTTAGGATCCATCAAAAGCTCTAGGAAATCTAGGTCTGGAATCACAGGTCTAGGAAAAGGCAAACAAATTGAATGGCTCAGGAATCCATTTTCAATTTGAACCATTTGCATATTGCCCTTACTTCATGCCACCCCACATAAACCATTTAGTTAAAATCCAATTTCTTTTAAGATGCATAAAAAGTACCATTCTTCACTTCATTTCATCCTTAATTTTTTTCTTTAACATAAACAATGTATATCTTATTTCGCAACAGGAAAATAAGCATTATATGATAATACATATATAGCCTATATCATATTGTATAGCGTCTTGGGCAGGGGTCGGCAACCTTTTTGGCCATGAGAGCCATAAACGCCACATTTTTTAAAATGTAATTTCGTGAGAGCCGTACAGTGCTCACAGTGCACGCTCCTGTAACAGCGCCTGAAAAAAAATTGACTTTATGGCTCCTGCAGAAAGAGCCATATCTGGCCCTCAAAAGAGCCAGATATGGCTCAAGAGCCATACGTTGCCAACCTTTGGTCTTGGGGAAGTAGAAGGAGCTAGAAAGGGAGAGAATATGGATTACTAAATGTAAAATGAATAAGAAATATTAAAATTGCAATGTGATTAATCGACATATCATTTGGGAAAAAATTTAATACAATTTCTATGTACATCATTGAGCTAGGAACTGAGGATACAAAGTTGAAATGCACCTCAGTCTCTGGTCTAAAAGGAGTTAAAATTTTAAAGCATTAATTAGATCCTGAGGTTACTGCATCTCACAGGAGAAAAGATAATATAGATTTATAGCTAAAAGTGACTTTAGACATTATCCAGGCCAACCTCCTCATTTTATAGTTAAAAACTAAGGGCCAGGCAGGGTATAAGCTGCTCAAGGTTACACAATATCAAGTCATGTAAGTCAATAGGTGCTTCATAGAAGTTCAGAAAATGAAGACAATTTCTGAATTGGGAGTGGTCAAAGAAAATGGCATCTCATTCTGAAGCTGATTGATGATTAGGATTTCAAAAGACAGAAAGGAAGAGGAAAGGCATTTTTGGTAGGGAGAATTCTAAGAACAAAGATATAAAACCATGTTGAAGAGCTAGGGAGTAACTCAGATGGGGTCAATGTTTCACAGAATTTTGGAAGATATGATTGGAAATATAAGTTAAAGCCAAATTATGTCTCTATATTCATTTTATTATATCTGTAGTAAGAGCCCACAGTGATATTTTGAATGAGTAATGACATGACAAATACCTAAAAAGTAGTCCAGAAGCTAATAATAGTTTAGCCAAAATTTCTGATTATCTTTTACCATTTCTCCAGGTCTATTCATCTTTCTTTTATTTAATCTTTTGGCCGATGAGAGTGGGCAGGTAAGGACTATAGGGATAAAAATGAAGAAGAAATAACATTCTGAGTGTCAAATTCTGCTGTTTGAATTCTACATCCAATTGATTTGGAATGTATAAATCTTGAAATGCTTGTATTTTGTTCACTGGTCTTTCACCAATCCTAGAGGAAGCCATTGCCAACAATGATCACATTAATCACTTTTAGTTACTTCTCTGTTGGGATGGCTGTATTTGAAGAAGAGGCTATAATTGGAGTGGATATTAAAATGGCTATAGAGTTTTACCTCTTTACATGTAACGTCACAATTTTTTCAATATTTTATATTTCAGAATATCAACAGTAACACAGCTATGGCAGTACATAACTCACATATATCTTGGTTTCAAGCTAACCATGAATAAAGCCTTAAATTTTTAAATGAACAGATAATTCCAGGTAAATCTTAGTGTATTTAATTACTGCAGAAATAGCTCTGTGGTGTTCTTAGACTAATTGATATTCCTCTTTCTATTACAGACATATGAATTAACATTTCTTGAGTTGTCAACTGGGAAAAAGTGTCTCAAAATTTAGAACAGATTAAGCTATTTTCTATTTGCATTTCACTTAAAAGATAAATACCATTAACTGCTTCACAATGCCCTGTGAGTACTTTCCATTTTATTAATGATATAACATTAAATATGTTTATAGGTTGATTTTACTTTATTAAATTGTCACCAGTCTTATTTTATTTCAAAGACTGTTGTTTCAATGAGTACATGATAATGAGATTACCTTATAAGGGTTGACAACTTACATAAATGCCTGAATTGTTGTTAGAGTAACAGACAGTTACAATATCATGAAATTTCCAGAATATTTTATAGAAACTATTTTATTGGACAATAACACATTTTAACAAACCCAGAAAGAGAAAGATATATCTTGCATCCTCATTTATTTTTCTTTATATTTTCATAGATGTATTCTGAAAAATTTGTCCTAATTCTAATAAATTTCACACTTAGGAATCCTGATATTTACTTTAAAGATCACTCTATGTTCACAAAGATTCTCTTTATTTCCATTTAATTATCCTATAAAACTTCTCTGAATAATTAGTCAAGGAACAATCAAAACATGAATTTGATGTCTCATTCTTTAAATTATACCATATGTACTTTGGGGAGTACTCATTGACTCCTCAGAGTTTCTTATTTCACTTGACACTCTGGTCATGCTAATGCATCAGTAATCAAGCAAATACACAGGATTCATTTTATGGAAAGATGATTCCCACCCCACCCCCAAATAAAACAACTGCTTTATTTGAATTCAAGGATCTAGGGTTGTAAACAGTTAGCCCTATTAAAAATGTTTTATACAGTTTTAGGTTAAGAAATCAGATACACACACAAACACACAAACATATATGAAAAATACAGCATTACCATTTATAGAAATGCAAATCAAAACCACTCTGAAATATCGTCTTATATGTATAAGATTGGCTAAAATGATAAAAGGGCAAAATGACAAATGTTGAATGGGAATGGGATGTGGAAAAAATGAGGACACTAATAAAATGTTAGTGGAACTCTGAACTAATTCAACTATTATGGATAATAATTTGGAATTAGAATCAAAGAGTTATAAAATTCCTGTACCTTTTGACCCAGAAATGCCACTATTAGATTTATTTCCTATGGTGATCAGAGAAAAAGGACATGAAACTCTACATTGCAAAATATTTTTAGCAGTTCTTTTGGTGGTGGTGAAGAGCTAGAAACTGATGGGATGCCCATCCATTGGGGAATGACTGAACAAGTTGTGGCATATGATTGCAATGGAATACCACTGTGCCATAAGAAATGATAAACAAGATGATCACAAAAACTGGAAAGAAATATTAAATAATACAAAGTGAAGTGAGAAGAACAAAGAGAATGTTGTACACAATAACAACAACAATGTATGATGACAAACTGTGAATGACTTAACTATTACCAAAAGGGAAGGATTTGGAGCAACTCCGAAGCACTCATCGCGAAAAAGAAGCATAGAAGAAGCAGAGTCTGAATGCAGATTGAAACATGCTATTCTTCACTTTATTTTCTCCATGAATTTTTCTTTAGTGAGGGTAATATATATCATGTTTCACAACATGATGAACAGGGAAATCTTTATTATATGATATTATATGTATGACCTATATCATAATACCTGTCTTCTCGGTGGAGGAGTTTGGGGTGGGAGGGAGGGAGAAACATGGATTGCAAAAAGTCAGAAAATGAATATTAAAAATTGTATTGATGTAATATGGAAAAATAAAAATGAAAAGAAAACTTTGTTTAAATGAGTACCTCACAATAAAAGTCTACTTAATAAATGTAATAGGATAACTCAGAATTAATGATATCTCTGAAAGAAAAATTTTAAGAACAGTTTGGATGATAACTTGTGAGGAATATTGTAAGATTGAATTTTGTTGGACTCCTCCATTCCTGATATTCACATATCCATATCCAGAGAAATAATGGTGGGAGTAGAAACACAGAAGAAAAGCAACTGCTTGATCACATGGTTTGATGGGGACAAGATTGGGGATGTAGACTCTAAATGATTACTCTATTGAAAATATTAATAATATGGAAATAGGTCTTAGTCAATGACACATGAAAACCCAGTGTAATTGTCCATTGGCTATGGGAGGGAGAGTGGGAGGAGGGAAGGGAAAGAATTTGAATCATGTAACCATGGAAAATATTTTAAATCAAATAAATAAATTAATAAACTTAATTTTTTAAATTCACATATTAGTTTAATTTACATTTATTGGTTGGTGATGGTTATGTTATAAGGAAGGGAATAGCTATGCATTTTTCCTTATCCTATTTTTTCTAGATTCTTTGCTAAAGTTGTGGCTTAAATGAACTATAATAATAGCAGTAGCTCATATTCGAATATTGTTTTAAATTTCCTAAAAAGACTTATACATTATAGCTCATTTAAGTTTAAAAAAATTTAAAACAAGCCTATGAGTTTGGCAGAGTAAATATATTTATCCTTATTTTACAGATGAGGAATCCAAAGATAAGAGTAGTGGGCCACTTGCCCAAAGTTATCTGTCTAATATAGTGTAGAAATATAATTCATGCCAAGGTCTTCTAACTGTGAATCTTGCATTCTTTTCCCTTGATTATATTATTCTCAGTAATAGGTAGCCTTTCTTAAGGGTTATTCTTTCCCAACCTTTTCCTTTCCATCCCCATTCATAAATATCTCTTTCATAAAGAGTAGTCATTAGAATATGTCTTGCTTAAGTTAAGAGTAGTTGAAAGAAAAAAGTCAAAGGAAGTTAGCTCTGGATCAGCAAAAATTCTGTAAAAATTGGCAAAATCAGGCATTTAACTAAAAGAAATAGTGGACAGAGCAATGATGAGAGGTGGCTTCTGTCACTAGCTGGGTGACATTAGATTACTGAAATTCTATGAGTCTTCATTTCATCAGGAATATGAATTAGAAGAGATGATATTTTCAGCAAGGGACTAAACTGGATCAGCAAGGCATGTCTAGTGAGTGAGACCTGGGGTACCACCTATGACTGAATGTCTCATTAAAAGAACATTTAAAGGAGAAATGAGCTTGCATTACTTTTTAAAAGATTTTTTCAGTTCAATTGTACTCCAAGGGGAGATTTTGGGTAGATACCAAGTTATCAGATATTATTTAATGTATTAAAACAAAATTATTCACATTATGTATTCATATTGAATATGCACACTGAAAAAAATCACTAAAATGAGTTTGACCTCCACTGGATTAGTAACTATTTGATATTGGGGATAAGCATGTTGGGACCTTCACTATTGTAGGTTCTTATCTACCCTTCAAGATAGTCAAAAGTCTCACTTGAAGAACATAATATTGACAATATTTTTTAATTTGGAGCTAACGAGATTAAAGTTTATAACTATGAAGGAGCTTAGAGGTCATCTAGTCTAGTTTCTTCATTTAACAAATGAAGAAATTGAGGTCAAATGGTTAAGTGATATAACCAAGATTATACATTTCATAATAGAGACAGGATTTTAATACAGATAATCTGAATTCAAATCTCATGTTCTATCTATTTGAACATATCCACTGTGCTACCTAGCTGGCCTTCTGTGAGGTTACCAATCTATAAAAGCAGGAAAACATTATTAGCTTTTTGGACTCTTAATTTTCCCTAATTCTGAGTACTATTTTGGAACAAATACTATATATTGCTTACAAGGTGATTATGAAGTTGAGTGAATATTTTTCCCAAAATTCAAGTTATCAAAAAGTAAATGGTTTTTCTAAGTACCCACACAATACAGCAGGAGATTAAGGATCCAAACTTGAGAATTCCTTAAATCTCTCTCTTTTCTGAACTTGTATTGCTCACTTTGGGACTGATAACACATAGGGTAAGGATGGTACTTAAAACTCTCAAATAACATTTTTTATTAATAGAGCTCTGTGGATGAATGGTAGAGGAGAAGAAAATTTTTAAATGAATATTTAGGAAACACTCTCCACTTGAACACAAGTAACGCTGAGGAGCCCAACCAATTTATACAGTTTTCCTGGAAACAAAGAGCCTCAGAACATCATTTCTTCCTTATATATTCTCTACTTAATTTTTGTTGTAAATACTGGAGGAGGAAGTGGAAAAGTTTTTGGTAGTATCATCTGCTATAGAGCTTTGAGATTATCACTTTATAACAGAAGGATCTTTAGAAGTTAACTAGTCCAGCTCTCTCATTTTATAGATAAGTCAATGGAGGCCAAGAAAAGTTAACAAACATCCCCAAAGTCACAGGGGTTTAGCAAGTAGCAGATCTAGGATTCCTTTAACTTCAAATGAAGAATTCTTTTTTCTGCACCATTTGTATTGCTTATCTACTCTCCCCTTATGACTTCTATTTTTTATAAAGCAAATTACTTTCAATTTTCTGAAATTGAAAGAAGAGAATCCATGAATTTTCTTATGTTTAGAAAGGGAGAAAATCTGTTCTTGATATTGTAAGATGACTAATCTACATCAAAAGCTTAGAAATTTCTTCCATTCTAAGTACCACTTCTGATGTCTCCAAATCTTCATTTAGAAATATCAATTTAAAATCTCTTTCCTTTATTCAAATGAATCCGTTATTTTTCATCACAGTTTTATCACTAAGCCTTTTAATATCAACCATCATCCAATGCAGCAAGACAGTTATCTAGTATATTTTCACCTTCTAAGAAATATAACCCGAAGATTTTTTTATCACTCTATAAGCCAGCTCTTTGCAGAGGAAAAGATGATTTTCCCCACAAATAATTTCTACTATAAATTCTTTTTTTAAACTTTCTCATTTGAAACATAATATCAATTACAGTACATCAAATATTAAGTAGAGAAGAAATGTGGTGTTCTAATTAAAATTTTGCATTTGCTAACAAATTCACTCAAATTAAATGTCGAGTTTAAGGGGGGAAAGGCAGTTTAATTAAAAGTAGCAAGAATCTTATCACAGTGTAATTCTAAGAACCACAGATTGCCTTTAATATGAAATAAAAGTGGAAAAATGAAATGAAAGTGCAAAATAGTGCAAAAAATATATAGTAATACAAATCAAACATGACATTACTCCATATACTATTTATTTGTGAATATGTGACATCTCCATAAGTTTCAGGAGGGCAGGGATCATATTTATCTAAATTTTGCATGTTCATTAACACCCAACACAATCCTATGTACAAAATAAATGCTTACGACATGTCTGATGAATAATGAATTGAATCAGTGTTTGGAAATGCTCATTGATAGAAGGGGCTGTTAGTTGTCTCTGGTCTGATTTTAGGGCTTGATAGGAAGTATCTTTGTCCCAAATGAATCTCCCTTTGCCACCTACACTTGAAATGTTTATAATGAAATACCCAATTTTTTATTTTTCTTGATTTCCTTTTTGCATTTAACACTGACTACTTCCCATTTCCTTACTAAATTCATCTTCTTTTTGGATTTCTTGACATGATATATTACATCCTCTCCTATTTTTCAAACTAGTCATCTTTTACCTTCTTCACTTGCTCTTTCTGATTATTCATTATAAATTTCATGTTGTTAAAATTTTGTTAAATTTATTTCAAAATTTCAATTCATACTGAGCAATAAAATCTAAAATGCAAATATCCTTGGGAATTAGGACACATCAACTTTAATTTTTATTTAATGTATGATAATAGCACTCAAATATTGGAATAATGGGAATTAGATGTGAATGAAAGATGAAAGACTTAGATGGAAGGGGAAGGACAGAACTGGATTCTAAAGGGGAAGAAGGAAAGGGTTATATAAAGGATGAATCTATATCTTCATTGATTTTTTGAGTTACATACCCATTCACTTTTTTATTTATGAAGATATGAGAAAAATATCTTCAAACTTTCATAGGATCACAGATTTTGGAACTGGAAGAGACTTAGGTAGTCCTCCAGTTCAACCATACCCAAAAGGAATCTACTCTATAGCAGCCTTATTATATGTTTATTTGACCTCAGATTATGGATTTCTATAAAGGAGAATCTACACCATCTTCAAGCATCTCATTCCTCTTTATAATTGTATTAACTGTAAGGAAGGTGTCATACCTTCCTTGACATCCCTTCTTCCTTTATATCTCCTTCTCCTCCTATGTTTTTATTCATTGAAAATTTTTAAATCCAACTTAATTTAAAATAGCTTTTTTTCTGAGGAGCAACTCATAACATTTAAAACGAAATTTTAGCTAGAATATGGACAGCTGAGAATCACAACTGACTCTACCAATTTTACAAATCCCTGAGTTCTGATTGCCTTTTATTAGCTTGCTGACAGAAGTGTGCTAAGGTAGTCCTTCCTGCTAAGTTTTAATTCTTAGACACTTAAAAAAATGTCTAATAAAGGAGATATCAAAGGACACTATCAGAGTTGACAGGTCCCCCAGCTTAACTCTACCTTAACAATGTATTTGTGTTAACTTAACTGCTTTCTTAAAACTCAGAAAATCCTGTCAGACTTCCCCAAAGCAGGCTTGCTCGATTGATTAAATGCCAGCTTTGCTGGTGACCTGAAAAAAAATCACCTATCAAGTTAAAAAAATCTGTAAGGTGAGTGATACTAGAGTACCTCTTCACAAAAGTACATAAAGCCCAGGAATCTTTTGAATGCTACCATATATATGGTTTCCATGTCAAACAAAACAAAGAGATAAAAATAAATGAAGAACGAAGAAAGTCTTGGAGTTGGCCATTAGGTAGTTATCTAGCTTACTTACTGACAAGATACTCCATTCCTCATACCTTTGTAATGTCTGTCTCCCATTCCTCAAATGCACTCACCTATCATTTCTATATCTTAGAAACTCTTAGTTTCTGCCAAGACCCAGCCTAGTTGACACTTTCTACCTGGAGCTGTTTCTATTCACATTAGCTGCTTAACAGTTCCCCTCCCCACTCTACCCCCACCAAATCACCTTGTATTTCTTTCTCCTATACCAACATACATTCAGTGTAGACATATTGCCATTCTTCATTGAGGGAAAGGACTGTTCTCATTTTAATTTTGTTATCTCTAGCACCTAGCATAGTGTCTGTCTCACAGTACATCATTAATAAATTTATAGTGATTTCTTGCTCAATTAAAAGATATACCCTTAAGTATACATAATATTGTATTTCTGAAAACATGTAATCATGTTTTGCAATCACAATACACGAGAAAAGTATGAAATGCATGCCCCTAACCAGAAGACAAGGAAAGCCAAATTTACTGGTATCCAAACTTCACAAGATTTTGTTAATTTCAAATTTTTATTTGAATATACTGGTTTAGACATTTTAACCCTAATTTTGTAGATAAAATAGAATGCTATCTTCCAGTATACCAGATCCCACATTTCATATTATATAGAGCACATGGAGAAATATCATTCATTGTAAGATGAATCATTTGGTATTTGAAATCTCTGATCTTCCAATATGACTTCCACTTTTTACTTCTCTACCAGAACTGTTCTATTCAAGGTAACCATTGTTTGTCCATATCTAGTCATCTTTCCTTTCTTCTTATTTTTCTTGATTCTCCTTTAGCATCTGATACTGAACACTTCCCCTTTCCTTGCTGAAATCACCTCCTTTTTTGATTGACATGACATTTCCTATTTCTACATCTTGTCTACTTCTATCTTTTTTCATTTACCCATTCTAACTCCTAATAAGTGTTTCCCAATGCTTATTCTTTTCATCTTTTCCCTATGGGGAGTTCAACCAGAGTTGACCATAGGTAATGTTTTTGGGTAAGTGGAATTCCTTTGTCTCCTTCTTCTTCCTTTGCCTCTTCTGGTTGTACTTAATGTTCATCTACCCCACTGTATGACTGACCATTGTCTTTGTATTATCATCACATTCCTCTCTACCAGAATCTGATTGTAGAAAAGAGGCTAATAAGCTGATTAATGTTAAGGTATAAATGACTTTAATTAGTTACCTCTTTTAGCAATATTAAATTTTAATAAAGGGCAAATTTTTAAGTGTTAACATATCTGGAAGATGGAAACATTTCAAAGGAGTGATAGGCCTATAGTTCCCTATAGTTTCCATCTATTCCACATATTTTTCATTTATTGAAATCCTGCTTATTCCTTGAAGCCCAGCACAAAATCAAATTTCATTTAGGAAATATTCTCCAACTGCTCCAGTTTATGCTGATTTATCCATTCTCTGAAATCCTCTAATAGTCATTATCTGTTTAATTTATTTGAACTCAGGTTTTCCTGACTCCAATTCTGTGTTCCCTTTACTGCACCACCTACTTGCTCCTAATAGTTTTAAGACAGGATACTTGTGTAACCAAGACACAACTTATTCTGAGACAATTCTTGAGCCTGGGACAAGCACTTGGAGGAATGAGGAGACCATAAAGAAACATCTCAGATCTTAGATCAGAAAACTTTATGCTAAGTTGAGGGTTGGATATGGAGAAGCTCCTATCACATGAAGAGAGACAGATGCCATGACAAAATATATGATAAAATATAGTTTTTTCCCCAATTTTTCCAGAGTGCTCATGTTTTGAAAGAAGATGCATAAAACACATTCAATAAAAAACTAATGAAGGAAATGAAGTGGAAGATGGCATGTTTTGATTGGTGATCAGACTCCAACAATTCCTTCTTTGGCCTTTGGTAAGCATTATAAATAAAATATAATTTTAATGGTATATCACATTTACATGAACTTAATTGCTTAGGAAAAGGCTTCTTCATAAACACACTATTATAAAACTACATAGAACAAATACTGTTGTTGTTCAGTCAAGTCTGACTCTTCATGACCCCATTTGGTAAAGATTTTGGAGTATTTTGCCATTTCCTTCTCCAGCTCATTTAACAGATGAGGAAACTGAGGCAAACTGAACTAAGTGATTTGCTCAGAGTCACACAATTAATAAGGGTTTGAGGCCAGATTTGAACTTATGAAGGTGGGTCTTCCTGATTCCAAGTTCAGTGCTCTATGCACAGTGCCACCTAGCTGCATCATTATTCATTATTATAGTTACATCATTATTCAGTCCCATTTTAAAGACAAGGAATCTGAGTTACAAAGGGGTTAAATGACTTGACCGTGCTCACTCAGCTAATAAGTGGGAGAACAAGGGTTTGAATTCTCTGAGTCCATGTCCAATAATCTTTCTACTGTAACACTGACCCAAGGGAAGGGGTCATAAATTATACTTGGCTGTATAATTTACTTTATGAAACAACTATGTTCTTATGTATTGAGGAGGTGAGTGACCAATTGATTTTTATTAAATACATGACTCAGCTCACAAATTTGAGCAAAGAAGAAATGGAGAAAGCATTTTTTTTGAGTTAGTATGGTCTACCATATTGCAGAGGGACTAAAATGAGAGACCTGGACTTGATTCTACAGGGAAGGGAAGTCATTGGAGGCATTATTTTCTTGAGTAGTTCTCTAATGTCTCATGTACCTTGGCAAATGGAGGATAAGATCTTCATGGGTCAGAAAAACATCTTCTCTGAGTCTGGGACAAGCACTTGAAGGAAAAAGGAGACCATAAGCACAGATCTCAGATCTCAGACCAGAAAGGTTTATGCTAGGATGAGGGCTGGGGGTTGAAATTACATTACATGAAGAGAGACAGATACCATAACAAGAACATAAACCTTGGGAGCTCTTGGGATACCACAAGACCATCTCTGGGTAGGGAAGCAGATAGGTGGTACAGTAGATAGAGCATTGGTCCAGGAGTGAGGAAAACTCCTTTTCCTGAGTTCAAATCTAGTCTCAGATACTATGTGACTCTGGGCAAGTCATTTAGCCCTGTTTGCTTCAGTTTTCTCATGTAAAATGGGCTGGAGAAGTAAATGGCAAACCATTGGTATTCTTGCCAAGAAAATTCTAAATGGGGTCAGATACAACTGAAACAAATAACAACAACAACAATGATGAGAAATGGAGTAAAGTGGTTTAGGGGTTAGAGGAAATCACTCTGTGCTGTTGCTAAAGAAGAACCACCTGGTTATACAGCATCTTGTCTAAACGATTGGGGACAACTAGGTGGTGCAATAAATGGGACAGTGAAGTGAAGTTAGGAAGACCTGAGTTCAAATATGAACACAGATATTTACTAACTATGTGACCCTGGGAATGTCACTTAATCCTCTTTGCTTCAGTTTCCTCATCTGTAAAATGAGCTGGAGAAGAAAAGGGCAAATCACTTCAGGATCTTTGCCAAGAAAACTCCAAATGGGGTCACCAAAAACCAAATGTGAAAGAAAATGATGGAAGGAAAACAAAAATTTTAATTATTACTGCTAACTGGTTGTAAAGATCAATTGATTTTCTTGCTGAAGTAGCAGTGCCATCAGATTCCCCTGAATTATAGCATTCCAGTATAAAACTCAAATTTCTCTGTCCTAGTTATGGTTTTGTATCATCTGTATTTTGTATCTTCTATACTGATGATTGAAGTGCTAGGTACAAAGAAAAAGTTCAACAAAGATTCATTGAATTGAAAACCACTTCACCTTACCACAAACTGAGTTTGAATTCTCTGCATAGCATAAATTAATAGTTATTATTCAATTATTAATGTTAGTGTTGGGCTACTAGATGGTTCAGTGAATAGAGTGCTGGGCCTGTAGTTGGAAAGATATGAATTAAAATCTGGTCTTTGATACTTTCTAGTTGTGTGACCCTGGACAAATCACTTAACCTCTGTTTGCCTTAATCCACAGGAGAAGGAAATGATAAACCACTCTAATATCCTTACCAAGTAAACCTCAGGGATAGTATTGGTCTGATATGGTCCATAAGATTCTGAAGAGTCTGCCATGGCTGAATGACTCAACAATTGCACAAAAACTAATATTAAAATTAATCATTTAAAATAATAATTTATTAACTACATTATTCTGAATTTTAGTTTTCTCATATGTAAAGTGAAGAGTTTAGGCTAGATTCAAGTTTTTAACCCTGAATGTGTATTTTAAATTATATTAATAATTTCATTCAATGTAATTTAATTCAATGTAATCAATCCTATGTGTTTGACTTATACATTTAAAAACATTATTCTGAGAAGTCCATGGGCTTTGCCAGATATCCAAAGGCATCCATGACATAAAAAGACTAAGAACCATTGGATACTCTTCTCTGATTAGAAGCTTAGAGGCTAGAACTTGTCCCAAAGCTTTCTTTTTCAATTGTACTTTATTTTTGAAAATTTGTGTATATATATTCATATATATACATATATATTCAAAAGAGAACTGCCCCCTGGTTTTTGTAAAAAAGCACCAAGTATTGGTTTTCTTTTGTTGTTTCTTTTATTCCAAAATTATTGTCATCCCCCCCTTGCATTGACATATGTACCCTTTATATTGATTGTAATTGTAAGTTTATTTGTGTTTTTCCAGATCCTTTGGGGAGACCAGTCTCCCAATGGATCCGGGGGTGCTGGGGGGGGGGGATGTGTGTTTTGAAGTGGACCTAATCCCTGGGAGATTCCATCTCCCAGACTCTCTACTGCAACTTCCTCTGACACATCCCACTTCCTTTGTGGAAGGTGTCAGGGAGAATAAAAGAGGAGAGAAGCAGGGGATTTGGTGCCTTTTTTGCCCTAACCTAGTTGGAGAGCTTTGGTCCCTACCTAGCTGCTGGAGATCTAACTTTCCCTGGTTTTCCTAAACTTTCCTTTCCTAACCCTAAATAAATCTACCTAACTTTCCCTGGAGTCTAGCCTGATTTAATCTGCTCGCTAAACCTACCTACAAAAACCTTGGTCAATTTTCCTACCGCCTTTACCCCCCACCTTCCTTCCCTTCCTTTTTCTATCTTTCCCTCCTTTTTCTCTACTTCACTTTATAGAGAGATGGAATTGTACTTCCTGCTCTCTCCAGTTTTCCATTTGCAGTTCCACTTTGTTTCAGCCCAATGGAACAAGACATTCCCTATCTGATAACCCCTGGTTTCTTCTCATCCTCCTTTTTAAGCTTTCTTTTATGTGTTGTCTTTCCCTGTTAGAATTTAAGTTCCTTAAGGACTGTCTGTCTTTCTTTTCTTATTTGTATTCCCTGTGCTTAGTATGGTGCCTGGCACATAATAGGCAATTGATAAATGTTTACTGAATTGAATAGATTTGAACACCTGGACAAGACAGAATCAGATTTTATTTATAAAAGATCAGAATACCCAAGGGAACTGATTAAGTTCTGGAAGGCAGGAACTATTTCTTTTTTGTATTTGTATCCCTAGAACATAGCACACTACTTGGTATATTAAAATTGGACCTTAATTAATGCTTGTTGCATAAGTGAAGGAATAAATGAATGAATGATACTGTGCAATTGTCTCTCATTTGAATTCTCAAAAGTTAGCTGACTCTAATCTAGTTTGGGATCATACAGGAGTCCATGAGACAGAGGAGAACTTGCCTTGTCTGCTCAAATACTAGCTTAGGAGTCACAAAGGCTGAGGGGTGGTGGGTGGTGATATCAACTTTGTAAAGTAAATAATATGGAAACTTAATGTCATTTTTCTTCTAGAAAGCCCATCTCTAGGATCTCAAATCCATATATAGAAATGAGTACATATAAGGATCATGTCAATATTTTTAAGAGCCAAAACTCCATTGTGAAAAGTCATGATTCAATCAAACTATTCTAAAATTTTGGATCACTTAATTATTTAGAAAAATTTAACTAGTTTTTCATTTCATAGTTTCATGAATTTCATAACATTAAGAAACACAATGTAGAAAATAAAAACAAGTTGTTACCTTTATATGAGGACTTCTGTTCTCTCAAAGTATGGCTGCCATGTTTTCATTCAATCCCTTTACTCTGGGGCTGATCAGTTCTTGAAGTTTCTCTAAAGTAAAAGGAAAAAAAAAGATATTCTAATGGAGAAGAAGGCAAAAATAAAGAATTATCTCTAAAGCTTCTCTGTGAAACAGCAAATGCATAATTCTGCATTTGAAGATGGCCAGATTCCTTCTTTAGCGCATGACATAGTTTTCCCATGGTACCTTGCACCAACCAAAGACACATAAGGTAATCAGAATTTTTCTTGACATATTATTTGTTGGAGAGTTCTGTTTGTACTATCAACATAATTTATCATCTAGCTTTACCCACCTTTGAGACTAATGCACTCTTTTCCCATTATAAAGTCATATTAATTTCGCATTGTCTTCTCTAGGGGAAATTAAGACTTTTCCCACAATTACTTACTTACTTTCCCTAGACCACAATTTTACACTTCAGATTCATTAGTAATGGCAAGCATTTCTATTTGAGAAACAGAAAACTGTTAGGTTTAGACATTCCTGTCTGTGGCTTTTCTCAGTCTGTTTTATTGCTTTACTGAATTGTGAGATAAAACTAACACATTCTGGTCCCTAATCTCTTGTGCCTATTTTTTTTTTCTGATCTAAAAATCCCTACCAGAGCCGTAAGTAGCCCCATCAAGTTTGTAATAACGCTGACCTGAGCCAGTAAAAACTGCACTCAGCTAGCATGTTCTCTAAGATGGCTTTCCATCCACACAACATTACATGCATTCTCCTCTGGAGCTAGCAAAAAAAAAATAAGCTGGCTTTGGCAGTCGATCATGGATGGCTCTAATGCGATGAATCCATTTTTCATGGACTTTACTTGGCAAACGTCTTCTCTACAGTTTGCAAGCCTGGAAAGTTTCTTTTTTCCCTTTTTTTGGTTGGCAGGGGCAGGAGGAATGTAAACGCTACTGAAAAGAATTTGTATTTGGAATTAGAAGACTGGGTTAAAATCTTCCTTCAGACACTGTCAGTCTCTCCAAGCCCTGGTGTTCTTATCTGTGTGATGGTGATAAAATGTTAATGCTGCCTTCCTCAGAGTTTTACAAACAAAAGCATAAAGATAAGAAGTGATTAAATGAAATCTAAGGCCTAATTCTATGATTTGAGTACTCCATACCTTTCCTCAAGAATGATGTTAGGCCCACTCAATTCAGAGAAATGGGAAGTAGACTCATCTGGTCCTTTTGTTGTACTCTAACCCTGAGGAGATGCTTTATGTACCTTTGAAGTGCAGAAGGCCAAGTGCAGGAAGATAGCTGATTTAGTAAAACCTCAATCATTAATAAATATTCTATACATTTGTAAGAAAATTTAGAAATCATCTCATATAGAACACAATGGGTTTTTTTTTATCCAAAATAATCAATTTCTCTTTAAAAGCATTTTTGAGTTCACAAGTATTTTCCCAAAACCCATTTTGTTGTTGATATTGTCATTTTGTTGTCTGACTCATGTTATTGCGGTCTGCCTTTTCATGACCTCATTTTTTTTTGTTTTTGTTTTTGTTTTGGTAAAGATACTAGAGTGGCTTGCCATTTCCTTCTCTAGCTCATTTTATAGGATGAGGACAGACAGGCAAATAGGTAATAAGTACCTGAGACCAGATTTGAACCCAGTAAGATGACTTTGAGCCTCACACCCTATCTACTGTGCTACATAGCTGCCAGAAACCTATTTCTAGAATCCAAAATTAAGACCATTTATTATATTGAATTAAAACTCATGCTATTTTTAGAATAAATACTGAGTTACAGGTTCCAAGTCAGAAGAGCAGTAAGGGCTAGGCATCTAGGGTTAAATGACTTTCCCAGAGTCACACAGCTAGGAAGCATCTAAGGTCAAATTTGAACCCAGGATCTCCTGTCTGTAGGCCTGACATTCTATTTACTGGGCCACCTAGCTGCCTTCCCCCAACTCAGATTATTTTAAAAATCTTCCCCATTGGGGGAAGCTGGGTAGCTCAGTGGATTGAGAGCCAAGCCTAGAGACAGGAGGTCCTAGGTTCAAATCTGGCCTCAGACACTTCCTAGCTGTGTGACCCTGGGCGAGTCACTTGACCCCCATTGCCTAGCCCTTACCACTCTTCTGCCTTGGAGCCAATACAAAGTACAGAAGGTAAGGGTTTAAAAAAATCTTCCCCATTTATGGAAAAGGTTTGAACCATAGAGTCCTTAAGAAACCTCTGTGCTTCTAATTTATTACTTTCTTCCTCAAACCTAGTATTGATAAAGATGAATCTGTAGAGGATGGTTGTTCTCTATTTTGGTCAGGAAGAAAGTGCTGACTTTTAAAGATGTTCTTGAATTGAATCAAGGGAAACAACATGAATTTGCTAAACTTCAAACTGAATTGTATCCAATTTTTTTTTTTACTCAATTATAAACCAAAAAATCTTTAGTGAAATAGTTTCTACTTTAACCAACCTATCTATTTTCTGAAATTACTGAGTCAGAATTTGATTAAATTCTCTAAATTAAACTACAGGAATACCTCAGAAATATTGTGGGTTCAATTCCAGACCACTGCAATAAAGCAAATATTATAATAAACTGAGTCATATGAATTTAGTTTTCCTGAATGTATTAGTTTTATTTACATATTAATATAGCCTATTAATTGTGCAATAATATTATATCTAATAATGTATATAACTTAGTTAAATATACTTTATTACTAATAGATGCTAACCATCATCTGAATCTTCAGCAAATTTCAATTTTTTGTTGGTGGAGGAAGGTCTTGCCTCCATGGTGATGGCTGCTAATTGATCAGGGTGGTTGCTGAAGGTTGGAGTGATTGGGGCAATTTCTTAAAATAAGGTAATACTGAAGTTTGCAGCACTGATTGGCTCTTCCTTTCACTTGAATATTTAGAGGCAACAATAGGGTTATTGGGCCTAATTTCAATATTATCAAGTGTCTGGGTATAGGGAGGCCTGAGGAGAGGGAGAAGAAACAGCCAGCTGAGGCAGTCGGAACAAACACATTTATCGATTATTTTTTCCCTCTTATACAGGTGTAGTTTGTGGCACTCCAAAACAATTACAATACTAATATCAAAATTCATTGATCATAGATCACTGTTACACATTTATAAACAATGAAAGAGTCTGAAATATTTCTAGAATTCCTGAAATAGGACATAGAGACATGATTTGAGCACATGCTATTGGAAAAACGGCACCAATAGACTTGCTCAATGCAGTGTTGCCACAAAGCTTTAATTTGTAAAAAATGCAATACCTGCTAAATGCAATAAGGTGAAGCACAATAAAATGAGGTATGTCTGTATATCATTCAGTTTGAGTCCTCCTTTTAACAAAGCTCGGTTATCTTAAGAGTCTAATGGCAGGTTGTATCCATAACTGTCCCTGTGGAAAATATGATGCTAAATGATCCTCCTTCTAGCAAGTCAGCCTCAGCTGGGAAGACAGGTGCAGATGCTCCTGGTGACTCTGATGCCAGTGAGGGATTTGAAGGCTCTCCTAACAATCAGCAGCATGCATATTAGTTATAACTCTGAGCCCATGACAGCTGCAATATTTCATATGCAAACAATTTACAATCACGAATGGGGCAGTATTCCAACACAGAAAGTTTTCAGGTAAATACTTTTACTTCTCTTTTCATGGAGAAATATATACAAATATATTTCACCATGAAATATATAACACAAAATATTTTTCTCCTAAAAAATAGAACTGACTCTTCTTCAAGACAATTAGAACCCCCTCACAAGAATTATTCAAGCACAGGTGGAATGACTATCTCTCAGCAAAGGGGATGCCAATGGGAAGTTGGACAAAAGAGCCTCCAAGGTCTCCTTTTCTAAATCTAAGAGTCCATATTTTCAACATGCCACATCCATTTGTTCCTTAATCAAAATTTTAGGGAGCCTGAAAATTTATTTTAGCCTAAAGAGATAAAAATATTTTTTTCTTCTATTGGTTTATTGACTTTATATTTTTTCTCATTATAAAGATATTTTACCAATTACATGTACTAACAAATTTTCATATAAATTTTCTGAAGTTATATGACCCAAATTTTCTCTCTCCCTCCCTTCTCTCCCCCTTCTCAGAGTTGGCAAATAATTCAATCTGGGTTATACATGCAATATGTATATGCAAGAAATATTTCCATATTGTTCATTTTTGTAAAAGAATTACGTAAAAACAAAGTCCTTAAATAAGAACCCAAATGAACTAAAGTGAAAAATCATATGCCTTTATCTGAATTCTGACTCAAATAGTTCTCTTTCTGTGAATGTATAGGAATAGCATTCTTTGTCATAAGTTCCTCAGAATTGTCCTGTATCATTATATTGCCGAGAGTAGTTAAGTATATTACAATTGATCATTCTACAATATTGCTGCTACTGTATACAATGTTCTCCTGGTTCTCCTTATTTCACTGTGCATCTGTTCACATAGATCTTTCCCTCTCTCTGAAATAATCCTGCTCATAATTTTTACAGTACAATAGTATTCCATCACCATCATATATGACAGTTACTTCAGCCATTCTCTAATTCGGTGATGGGCAAACTTTTTAAAGAGGGGGCCAAAGGAAAGGAAATGCTCATCTGTCAGTCTTTTTCTAAGGCAACTCTTTCAAAGTTTCATTGTATTGTATCCTACTCATTGTATTAGTCAGATTAGGAATAATGTCCCGGGGCTGGATAGAACATTTCAGGGGGTCACATCTGGCCCATGGGCCATAGTTTTCCCATCACTACCCTAATTGATGGACATCCCTTCAACTTCCAATTCTTTCAGACCACAAAAAGAGCAATTATAAATAATTTTGTACAAGTGTTTTAATGACTTTATTGCTTAAAATATTTCCCTTTATTAGGAAAAGGGAAAATAACATAAGAGAAGAAATGAGAAGATAAATGCAATAAAACAAACAAAAAGTAAGAACTATGTATTATAATTCCATTATTAGTAAAAATTTTTTCAAATTAATTCTAAGAGGGTTTTTCTAAAGATTCCTTGATACACTTTTATGGTAGTATAGAGTTAAATTCACATAATTTTAAAAGGATGAATATGGAGGGAACATGCTAGGAACTCTGCTTAACTGAAAGTCTAGGTGTGGATTAAGAATGTTTAATTTAATATTAATCAATAGTGGACAACAAAAAATCCTTCCAACTAATACCCTTCATGGCACTTGTAGTCTCTGAACTGATACCCTTGGTTTGGGAGAAGTTTCATTAATAGGGGAAAATGCAGGAGTTTAAACATGGAATTAAGGACTAAAAGAAGAATGGATACAGTTATCTGAAACACAGGGCTCTTTTTATGAATTGAGAGAAATCATAATCAGACTTCAGTTGGTGCTATCTCATACTGGTCAGGTGTTCATGGTTGTTTGCATTTGTTTGATAGTCCATCAGGGCAAACAGAATATTTAGCAGAAATGCTTTCCTTTTCTACCTATGATTTTTTTCCCCAAATTTCACATTTTATTTTAATCTTGGAGATGTGCCCCAAGATAGCATAATTAAAGCAGTTGGAACTTTCTATTTAAAAAAATCCCCCTTAGGAGTGCTGATGATTTTTTCCCTTTCTCCTTTTTTTTTTTTGCTTACCCTCTAGACATAATCCCTTCTGCTGTTCCTAATCCTGTGGTCAGTCTTTAATAGCATTTAGCTCAAATATGTCACAGCATAAGAAAGAATATTAGGGAAAGCATGATTTCTAATATATTTGGAAAAGGGACAAGAAGACTCATATGAATAAAAACATCCAACTTTAATCCCCTTCTGTGTTCAGGCTGTTTATCAAAAACACCTACTAGATTCCTGATACTGTACAAATAGTACTGCCCAGCCTTTCCTAACATCCCACTCTGATGTCTCATATTGATAAATACAAAACCTTGGATTCTCAAAAGTTACAAAATTACATTAAAATTCTAATAGACTCTTGGAAATCTTTGAGTATAGGCAGTTGTAGACTAGTTTTTGAATTGTGAAGTTGTTGAAATCTAAATTGATGGAGAGTTACCCATTTGACAAAGTTATAGGTACCTATTGTACCAAGAGTGCTGTCTTTACTCTGAAGGACAAAACTTGGATCAGTTGCCAACCCTCTCCTTATGGAATATACTGTTTGGTAGGTGGAAACACCAACAAGGATTCTGATGCCATACAATATTACATACAAAATGCATTATAATTCAGTACTTCAATGTTTCAATCATGTGGATATTTCACCCATTACTGAAGAAGTGGCTAATGTGAACACTTTTTTAAAATCACATTAATTTCTTGTCTGTGTGCTCCTAAAAGTTCTCCTTGAAGGCTTTACTTAATATTTTAGAACTCTCCCTCTAGATTTTCTAGCATTTCATGGGTACCCATGTAGCAACAAGCCCATCCTTCTATTTGTTATCCTCTCTGTCACTATATGACCAGCCTATCTCTTTTTCCTTTTCCTTTGATTTGACTTTTTAGGTCAATTACACACAAGTAGGGATAAGAATAGAGACTGGACTTATGATTTCATTGATATAGGGCACTCCTAAATAAGGAAACTCCCTTTACCAATGGGTACTTTCTCTGCAATTTAACACAGTGCCTTGAACAAAGTAAGTTCTTAATAAGTGACTGTAAATTTTTTGTTAATTTATGGTTTTTAGGGAGTTTCTAGAGCACAAAAGTTATTCAATATTTGTCAGAGATAGATAGGTCTTAAACCTAGTTTTACTGGTTCCAAGATCAGCTTCCTATTCATTATACCATGCTGAACACACAAAAAAAATTGGTCATACATTGTAGGATGCCTATTTCCATGATGTTTCTATTGTTCCTTGGGTCATCTATAATTCTGACTTCTCAGGAAATGGGATGTTCCAGTCATATAGCACATAGAATATAAGGATTAAGAAGATGTATATCTGAAAGTTCTATACAGTTTTCCAAATTCAGCCCAGCTGGCTAAATTTTAATTCTGCATTGAGATTATTGTACATTTTCATTGCTTGTCCAAAATATATGTGTGCTACCCATTAAATTACAAAGCATAATTATGGTAATATAGAATTTTCATTTATATTTTTATTTTTTCTGTGTGGATTCTTAGATTGATTTCTTTTGAGTGGCTGTGGATCACATTAAGAAGGCTGAGCAAAATATGGTGTTTAATATTTTCAGTATAAATCTTTCCACAAATTAGAGCATCTGGGAGAAGTGTCCTCAAGTTAAATATATTAGATTTACAAAACAAAGTCTATTGGCCTTGTGGCTAAAATAAAAAAAATAGATTTAAAAAAGTTTGCAAGCAAAGTAGAAAAACTATCTTTTGATAGTTATTATGAGTACAGAGAAGATCTTGGCTCAAATTCAAAGGACAGTAAAGTAAAAATACCTACCTCAAAAACAGCAAAGAAATACTATAAATTACCACAAGCTAAAAAAAGGACTATTGGAAGAGTTTTTTATTAAAGACCTCAAAAACTAAATGAGAGAGGTTGAGGAAAACTTAGGGGAAAAAAAGAGTAGTGTCGAAAATCAAGAAAATTATGAAAGAAAAATCACTGAAATGGAAAAAGACATGCAGAAACTCAAAAATAAAATAATGAAATAAGAACTAGAATTGGACCAGGGAAAGCTAACAATTCCTTAAGACATCAAGAAGTACTAAAGCAAATTCAAAAGAAGAGAATATGAAATATTTTATCACAAAAACAACTGACCTGGAAAATAGAACAGGGAGATACAATATAAGAATAGTTATATTGTTAGAAAGTTATGATTAAAAGAAAGAGTTTAGACACCATACTCCAAGAAATCAAGGAAAACTGTCCAGAAATTCTAGGAAAGAGGGTAAGATAGAAATCAAAAGACTCCTTTGACCACCACTTCAAAGACACCTAAAGATGAAAATGCATCGGGACATTATTGCTAAGTTTCATAGTTCCCAAATTAAGGAGAAAAATATTATGAGCAGCAAGAGAAAATACTACATACTAGGAAGCTATAGTCACAATAACACAAGACTTAAATTCTATAAAATACAGGGTATGGAACACAGTATTTTGTAGCACAAAAGAACTGGCCTTCCAACCAAGACAATATAGCCAGAAAAGATGAGCATAATTACAATTATATGGATATTTGTTGAACTAAAGGAGATTCAAATATTCCTGGAGAAAAACCTAGAACTCAGTATAAAATTTGATACATAAGAAAGATAAAAAGGTAATGATGAAAGATGAATCTTAAGCAACCCAAAAGGTTAAATTGTTTGATTCTTGTATGGAAAATGCATCTATGGCCTCCAGAAATGGCATCATTACATGGGTATTTTGAAGGGGCATGTATGGATGGAAGACTCAAAGACAAGGTGAATATAATGGAATGAGTCAAAATGGTAGTGAGCAGATCAGGAGGAAGTATGGTGGAACAACTATTTTATATGGAAAAGGAATGAGATGAGGAATGAGTGGAAGAGAAGAGGAGGGACGTTTTCATTAGAACCCTACTTTCATCAGACCTAGGATAAGGAAAGAACAATTTACATAATTAGAAACCTGAAAATCTCAACATAGAGAGAAGTAGGAGGGGAGAAAGATGGGATAAGGGAGGGTCTGAGAGAGTTCCGCTGGGGGATTAAGGGACTAAGAGAAAGAAGGGTAAGCCAAGAGAAAGGAGGGCAAGGGAATAAGGAAAGAGAGGAAACTAGAGGGAAATACATATCAAGAGGTAGTGAGGTAAGATGAGGGGATAAGTGAGGAACTTTTAGGACAAGAAAGGCAGGGTATTTTAAAAGTCAAATTTATATCAGGAAATGGGGGGGGCAGTTTTGGAGTGATAAGGAAGTGATTTTTTGGAAAGGAGGATAATATAAGAATGAAAAGGTAAGGGGGAAGAGACAAGGGAGGGAATTTTGGAAAAGTGGGCCAATTTGTAATTAGAAGGGCAAAGGGTAAGGATAAGGAAGAATTTGTAGGAAGCAGTATGAATTTGAAAGGTATCGGTCAAAGGAAATTGGACATCTTAGTAGGGATGTGGCAGAAAGAAAGGAAACGGGGGACAAACAATTAAGGAGGAATGTAGTGGATGAATCCACCCATGTAAATAAAATGAATAGCAGAAAGAATAAAAACCCAGTTCTTGACAATGTATTATTTACAAGAAACACACTGAAAATGAGAGGCACACAAAAGACTGAAGGTAAGGGACTAGAACGGAATATACTATGCCTTTGTTGATCCAGAGAAGACAGAGGTAGCAGTCATTATCTCCAACAGAGTTGGAGCTAAAATGGATACAATTGGAAGGGATAAGCGGTGGAACTATATTAAATTGGGACAGGGATTATTATGAATAATGACCATTATCAATATTAGGCCTGTATGTACCAAGTATTATAGCATAAAGAAAAAACTAAATGAGTGGCAGATAGAAATAGATAACAAGATAAAATAGTGGGGGAATGTTCACTTTCTCCTCTCAGAACTAGATAAATCTAATCAAAAATTAAATAATTAAGAAGTTAAGGAGATCAATAGAATCTCATATAAATTAAATATGATAGATATCTGGAGACCCCTCACATAGCTGCATGAGGCTAGCAGTAGATCTAACCCTGAGCATACACATAATCCAAATATGGTTTCTTGTGGGACAACAATGGTTTATAGAGGATATATATACTTCAGAGTTTTACTTCAACACTTATCATATTATGGAGATAATATGGCATCTCTGAGGGATTGTGGCACTGGAACAAAAGTTCCACTGCATATGACCAAGCTGGAAAGACTTGATTTTGGAAAAAAGTATTGTCTTGACAATAGATTGTTTCTGATGCCTAAGGACCAATCTAGCTAAATATGGTCCTGGTAATGTATGTTATCTGAGAACCAGAGTGGTTAAAATGATCAAATTAAACACTGATAGAAACATGGAGAAATAAGCCTAATAATATATTTCTAGAGTACTCGTGAATTTTTTTTTTAAACAAGATGGGAATATATATTAAGATCTATAAAGATGTTCCTACTCAATAACCTAAGAATCCCATTGCTAAGATTAGGCCTTACAGGAATTATTGAGAGGGTAAAGAAGTTGTATATTAATGAAAATATTCATGGAATGTTTGTTTGCAATGACAAAATAATTGGAAATAGCGCAAATGCAATTATTGGTAGAAATGGCTGAATAGATTGTGATATTTGAATTCTCAGGTTTGTTTTACCTCTTATACTTGTTACAGACCATCTTCTGATTTTATGTTATTAGAAATGACATATACTGGAAATATAAAGAAATAATGGAAATAAATGAAGATATGAAAAGAGGAGAGAAAAAAGAGAGAATAAGTATAATACATATTATGATTATATTAAAAAATAATAACCACAAAATCAAGAGAAAAATGTATCTAATTAAAACAAATCCAAAGTGGACTCAAAAGTAGAGGATGTTTATATTAACACATATACACTGTATAATTGTCAAAGGGATTATATAATTTCCATAAAATAAAAAAATATTTTGAAAAAGAAACATTTCAGAATAGAGAGCTCAATAACTCTTTGAATCTAAAAGATGAATTGTTTGAAGAAGGTACAATGAAGATGCCTGAAGAAACATCCACAGCATCAGAAGATCTAACATAAACTTTGGAGTATAACTGATTGAACTTTGGGGGTTGAACACAAGTATTTTGAATGTAAACTTGTATGCCACAGGGGATTGCCCCCAATTGACTTTTTGTCAATGCACCTAGCAAACATTGGTTTGCTCTCTCACACTCTCTCTCTGTCTTTCTCTATCTCTTTAATTTCCCTCTTATATCTAACTTTTGTAGTTTAAAATGATCCTTTGGGGGTGACAAGTTTCCCAAAGGATCACAGGGGGGATTGTGAAAGTGAAATTCTTTATTATCTATCCTGAGTTAACACTAACTTAAGTACCTCACTAGAGACTGAAGACAGGATTAATACTACTCTGTTGACCTTTTAAATTGAATCAACAAAAGACTGAATTAAGCACTACTTAGTGCTAGGTGAGAAGCCAGCAAGATACTTGGAGAGCTTTTTTTTTAACTCAATCAGTCAGAAACTTGTGAATTCTTTTAAGAATTCACACAAGAATTCACACCCTCAGAAACTGTTCAACCAGGAAACTGGGAATCTTTTTGATGAGAAATTGACCTTCAGAAGGTGAGAAGTCAATCCCACACACAGTCCCCCCTGGGCAGTGCTAGACAATTTGGAAACTGTGACTGGCCCCTGTAAAGAGGGGAGGAGACAAGAAGTCACAATAAAAGCAAACCTGAACTCCCTAAGAGGAAATGGTCTTTGAGAAGATAGTCTGAAGAGATTGTCTTGTGGAGATAGTCTTCTGACTGGGAAGAGTCTTTGAGGGAGCTTCACTGGAGACTGTGATTTGGATCAATGGGCTTGGAGTTCAGCTTCAATATAGACTCTGACTCTGGACTACTTTGTTGGGTGAGTGAAAGGCTGACTCCATTCCTAGTTTCCTAAGAGACTAGCTTCCATCTTGGAGGAGGTCTCCTGATCATTCACTATTACCAGCCCTCCTGGTTGAGGACTAGTATAGGTATTTTTTAAACCTCTTTCACATTTCTGTACTTTACTGTTTCCCCTCTATTTTGGTAAATAAACTTCTGACTTGAGATAAAATAATTTTGGTGACCATGTTATTTCATATAATTTAAGTCCAATCATTTAATTTAACCTTTACAACACACACATATATATGTAATTCACATATTTAAAAAAATAAGTGTACTGGGTAGTTCATAAAAACTCATGGAATCAATAGATGTATACTTACCACTGAGTTGCTGATGGCAGTGTGGAGTTATTAAAAAAAACTCCAAACAAATGAAGAAACAAACAAACAAACCCATGGAGAACCAAAACCAAAACAAACTCAAAACAAAAAACCCTGTCTTCAATTTTGATCCTATTTTAAGGTTTATGTAATCCTTTAAAAGAGACAGATAGAGAAATCAATATTGTCCACATTTTATAGAAGAAAGCACTTGGAACACAGGAACAATTTAATTTTTGTCTTCTTCTTTATAGGCTATAATAGAGTATTTTGTCTATGACATATTCTTGGTAAATTTTGAACTATAGATGAGGCCCTGAGAGGTTGTTAACTTGCCCAGGATTATTTAAATACCAAAGGTAGGGTTTAAACTTTAGTCTTCTGATTTCAAGACCAGTACTCAGAATTAGAAGACATTCTCTGACTCAAGAACTGCCTCTAGAGATATAATTATAAGGCAAGAAATAAACACAAGTAAGGTGGTCAAAACATTTCAGTCAGTGAGTCTGTAGAAGCTTAACATGAGTGGTAGCAAATTGTTTCTCTTTGGCTGGATTTTCTTTGATCCACTGTATTTGCTTCCAAGTCTGCTCTGTGACTTCCTATTATGCCATTGAGAGTTTCTAGACAGTTTCTCAGATTTGTTTTGTATCTGATACTTGTTATACACCATCTTCTGAGAACTTTTGTTTTTAAGGAACAGCCATGATGAATCATGGACTCTGCACCATGGTAGTGGGGTGGGGTGGTGCAACAGTGGCTCCATTCATTAGGTTTAAAAGAAATCACCTTCCAACAAAAGATGTATGACTGTGTATGTATGTATGTATGCATGAGTACACACATGAACAGAAATAAGTCAAAATAAGGATTGCAATTCTTAGAAAAATATTTGTAAAGATGCATAGCAAAGGAGATGGAGAAAATATGGCTTGAATAAGAATACCAACAAAGTTATTTCTGCTTAGTTCTGTTTACATGTTACCACACATAACCATAAAATATATCTTACCAAACTAATTATGATTCATAGTATTATAACTCCTGTAATTTTCAGTCCTTGACATCCCAAGAAAGACTAAGCCCTTATAATGGGGAAAAGGCTGAATCTGAAGTCAGAGGACTTGGGTAAAATTCTGCTAATTACCTAAGAAATTTTCAGAAATTCACTAATCTACTCTGAGATTCAGTTTCCTATCTGTGATATGAAATTGCAGTCGACAAGTATTTATTAAAAGCTCAGTGTGTGCTAGATACTGGGCCAAGTGCTTCAGACAGAAAGGCAAAGAACAGTCTCAGGAATCTTTCATTCTAATGGAGAGAGACAGTATATAAATAACTAGGTAAATGCAAGGTATATACAGAACAGATAGGAAGTAGTCTTAGAGGAGAAACCATTAGTACTTAAGAGGACAGAGAATAGCCTCAGGTGGAAGATGGGATCTGAGCTGAAGAGAACCAGGGAAATTGAAAGACAGAATAAGGAGGAAAAGCATTCCAGGTATGACAGAGAGAATTTTAGCATGTAAGGAACAGCAAATTACCCAATGTAGCTGCATTGTAGGGCGTGAGAAAAGGAGCAAAGGATAGAAGACCTAGAAAAGAAAAGACCAAGTTTTATAAGGTTTTGAATGCCAAATAAAGAAATTTATAATTGATCCTGAAAAAATAGTTAATGAGTAAGAGAGGTGACAAAGACTAGCACTTTAGGAAAATCATTTTCACAGTTGAATGGAGGATAGAATGGAATGGGAAGAAACTTGAGGCAGGCAGACAAATTATGAGGCCTTTACAATGGTCCAAGACGAAGGTGATGAAGACTTGTACTAGTGTAAAGTCTATGTGAGTGCAGAGTAGGAGGCGTATAGGAGAGATGTTGTGAAGATAGAAATGACAGGGTTTGGCAAAAAATTAAATATGTGGAATGATTTCAAGTGAGTACTTGAAGGTCACAGCAATATGGCTGGTGGGGAAGGTCATGGCTCTCTTGTCAATAAGAGGGAATTTTTGAAGAGATCTAGGAATTCCAGGTCAATATAATGAGCTTTGCTTTGGAAATTTTGATTTTTAAGATGTTTAAGTTGTTTATTGGCTATCAAAAACCCAATTGAGAGGTCCAGAAGGAGTTAGTGACAGGAATATGGAATATAGGAAACTACTTAGGACTGGATCTATAGTTCTTGCAATTACTCAAAAAGAGGCGATAATTCATCCTGTGCACATGGACATGATCCAGGGTTAGAGTATAATATATACAAAGTATAATCAGTATTAGAATAAGGGGTGGTGGTGGTAAGGAATCAATACTTAAAGATAATTTAGAGTTGAACTGGTTCACCAAGAAATAAAAATAAGGAGGGATTGGGGTGGGTACAAGAATAATAGCCTGGGAAAGAACTAATGGTAAAGGGGATGGAAATTTGCTAAGGGCAAAGAATAAGTGATGTTGGTTTATATGTTCTCTAAAATCAATTCTAGCTCTACAACTATAAATCTCTGTAATTCTTTTGTTAGATACCACATGTCAATTAAGAAAGATCCTTAAATAATTTTTAAACATTGGTTTTCAAGAGTAAAAGATTTAGAATTTAGGGATTCTTTTAATCATTGCTTGGGAATTTACAATCTATGTATTCAAAGGGTAAATTATTTAATCACCCTGGGCTTCAATTTCCTCATCTGTAAAAGGAAATACTAGATGATCTTTGTAGTCCCTTCCCGCCTTAGCTCCATAATCTTTATCTTTTAGTGAGCACCAAGCCCATCAGAAATTAGGACTGTGATGGTGGGGAAGATGAGGAACTAGCTATAGGCTTTGGTTAAATTGGTTGCAATTGCCACTAAATAAATGGTCCATTCCAGGTACTGTATCTGGGAGGGCTAGAGTGATGGAATCTGAGATTTGAGGTCATCAACTTGACAAGATGGCACAGGAGGAAGAGAATCAATAAGGATTAACACAAGGGGCACTCAGCCTTTGTTCCTTTGAAAAAATTCTGAAGATATGAACCATTAAAAAATTCCTCAGCAGTATATCTTGGAGTCAGGATAAGTTTTGACAGCTTGAGTTCCCATAAAGAAGGTAGAAAGCAACTAGATCAGATTCATTAGTAATGGTATCTAATCTAGATATAGAAGAGTTGGTCTTGGAAATAAAAGGTCTGGATTTGTTGAGAATGATTTGTTTTCTTCAGCACTGGAGTCCTTATCCTCCTTGATTTAGTAATAGTTCTGGACAGAAATAGAAATCCTGGGATCAGGGACTCTTACAAGCTTTAAGCCTCCCATTCCTTGAAAGTTAATGTCCCAGAAAAATAAATTTACCAAACAGAATTCTGGTGTCCTGAATTACTTAACCTCATGCTCAAAAGAGTCTTTCTGTCACACTGACTTTCCGTATGATTAAGTTCTGTACAAACAAAAAGGAGTAAAATAATTAGTGTCCTTATTGTAGAAAGGTCTTTAATGGAATTTTAAAAGCTCTGCTCTGTACAATTTATTATTATTTTTGCCCATTCGTCTCTTCACATTTTAATTCTAGGATCAGTAATGGTAAAGCCTAGAAGTTGGCTTATTTTATTAGCACAGGATAGCAGTGATAGATGAATTTGTGCTCAACCCATTTTAAAGCAATGACTTAAGAGGAAATATTCCTACCAAGTAGTTTGGCTTAAGTTGATGGAGATATTTATTATTCTCTATTACTTCTCCAAAGCTGGCTTCATTGGGAAAATGTATCAACAATTAAGTAGAATATGTTTATTTAAAAAGTGCTTTGTGTTGGTGGAGGCAAGGTGGTCGATAAGGTTCAGGGACCCATCTGATTTTTACCAAATTAAATTCCCCAAAGCAACAATATAATATAATGCTTCAAAATGAATTCTGGAGCAACATATCCCACAAAAATGGCAAAATGAAATAATTTTTTCAGCCTAAAACAACTTAGAATGTCAGCACAAGGGATCTATTGCACCATGGTGGAGGTGGAGCACAGTGTATCATGGCAGACCCTGGAGCAGCAACAGGCCTTGGGTGCAACTGAAGCAGCAGCCAAGGTTTCTGGAACTTTCAGGCACAAGATGGAATGGGGGGGAGTGTCTGACAACTCCTCAAGATATTACAGGGGTCCTTTAGCTAGCTCTGGTTATAACAGAACTAGGTGGCAGTCCTATGGTACAATTGCAGGGAGGAGAGGAACACCAGCATATACCAGCACTTGCAGCCACAGTTCCCAGGGATTAAAAGAATGCTTGAGGTTATTCACAGAGGAGAACACATGTGGAGAGAGTATTAAATACATCTCTCCTTACATCACACCACCTTGGAAAAATTGAAATAGGACAGATCCCCAAGGCCAATTCTGAAGGCAGCTGCACAAAGATCCTGAAGCTTAGAGCAGTGCTCTCTTCACCACAGATATAGATCCCAACTTTATCAGTGTCTTAAACAAAAAGAAAAAGAAAAAGAAAAATACAGGAAAAAAATGAGCAAACAACAAAAAAGAAATTCAACATAGAAAGTTATTTTCGTGACAGGTTAGTCTCAAACTTAGAAGAAGACTATAGAGACACTACTGCTGCATCCAAAGCCTCCTAGAAAAATATGAATTGCTCTCAAACCAAAAATAGAATTAATGTAAGGATTCAAAAATGACTTCAAAAATCAAATAAGAGAGGTTGAAGAAACACTGGGAAAAGAAATAGAGTGATATAGGAAAATTATGAAAAGAGTCAATAGATTGTTAATGGAGACATAAAAGAATACTGAAAAAATTAATACCTTAAAAAATAGAATAGGCCAATTGGGAAAAGAAGCACAAAAATCCAAGAAAAGAACTTCTTAAAAAGCAGATTGGCCAAATAGAAAAAAAAGATATACAAAAATGCACTGAAGAGAAAAACTCCTTGAAAGGCATAATTGGTACTTTGGAAAAAGGCACCAATATTCACTGAAGAAAAGAACTCTTTACAAAGTAGAAGTGATCAAACGGAAAAGGAGGTTGAAAAGCTTATTCAAGAAAATCATGCCTTAAAAATTAGAATTGGGCAGGTGGAAACTAATTCCTTGAGACATCAAGAAATAGTCAAAGTCAAAAGAATGAAAAATATAGAAGAAAATGTGAAATATCTCACTAGGAAAACAACTAACATGGAAAATAAATCCAGGAGCGATAATTTAAGAATTATTGGAGTACTTGAAAGACATGATCAAAAAGAGCTTAGACATCATTTTTTAGGAAATCAAGGAAAAAAGGCCTTGATAGTCTACAACCAGTGGACAAAATAGGAACTGAAATAATTTACTGGTCATCTCCTGAAAGGATATGATAACTCTAGAAATATTATAGTCAAATTCCCAAACTCCCAGGCCAAGAAGAAAATATTGCAAGCAAAGAGAAATAATTAAAATATCATGGAGACAGTCAGGACAATATGAGAACTAGCAGCTTCTGCATTAAAGGATGAGGGTGGGGTAGAATAAGATATTCCAGAGGGCAAATGAGCTAGAACTTCAACCCAGAATCACTTATCCATCAAAACTTAAAATAATCCTTTATTCGGGAAATAGGTATTAAATGAAATAGAGGACTTCCAAACAATCCTGATAAAAAAAACAGAGTTGAATGGATAGTTTTACTCCTAGATACAAGACTCAAGAGAATCATAAAAAGGTAAATAGGAAAAAGACATCAAAAGACATTCAATAAGGTTCAACTGTGTATATAATCCTATATGGGAGATGATTTTTGTAATGCAAAAGAACTGTCCTTATTAGGGCAGTTAGAAGAAGTATGCATAGAAAGAGGGCAAGGGTGTGAGATGGCTCTGATAGGATAATCTGAAAAATGAAATTAAGCTAAGACATGAGAAAAAGTAATAAATTGGGAGGAGAAGGTAAAATATAATAGTGTAAATTATTGTACATAAAAGAGGCATGAAAGGGCATGCCACATTCGCAGTAAAGGGGAAGAGGGAGAGGTGGGGAGGAGAGTATATGAACCTTACTCTCATTAGAATTGGCTCAATGAGGGAAGAACATGCACAATAAATTGAGTAAAGAAAAGTATTTTACCCTAAAGGAAAATAGGAGAGGAATCCAATAAGAGAAAGGAGGTAGGAGTGATAGATAAGAGGGCAAATTGGGGGAGATGGAAGTCAGAAACTAAATTGGATAAATATGATAGAAAGTACTACAGAGTAGCCATAATAGTGTGAATTTTTTACAAAATTTTACAAAGGCTTCATTTCTAAATATATAGAGAAATGAGTTGAATATCTAAGAATACAAATCACTCCTCAATTGACAAATGGTCAAAGGATATGAACAGATAGTTCTCAAACAAAGTAATGAAAGCTCACTATTGTTATGCAAAAATGCTCTAAATTACTATGATTAGAAATATGTAAATCAATTTTTTTGTATTCCAAAGAGAAAAAAACAAAAATAAAAATAAAAAATGAAAAGGGGAAGGACCTAAATGTATCAAAATATTTAAAGCAGCTCTTTTTAGGTGAGCAAAGATTTGGAAACTGGGAAATGCCAATCAATTGGGGAATAGTTGTATAAGTTATGGTATATGATTGTAATGGAATATTATTGTGCTGTAAGAAATGATAAGCAGTAGGAATTTAGAAAAACCTTGAAAGACTTACATGAATTTAAGCAGAGTGAATTAAGCAGAACTAGGAGATCATTGTACAGTGACAGGAATACTTTGCACTGAACAACAGAATAACAGCTATTGTCAGTAATACAATGTTCTAAAACTATCCCAAAAGAATATTAAAAAAATGTCATCAACTTCCAGAGTGGGGGAGGGAAACTGAGACAATTCAGACCAAAGCAAACTTTTTTACTTCATTTTTTTCTATATGAGTTTGTTTCCATAAAAGGGTTAATATGGAAAAATGTTTTAAATGATTGCACATGAAAAATCTATGAGATTGCTTATCATCAAGAAGGTATATGAGTTTTATGGTGAGGGAAGCAGGCAGATGATCAAGACTCAATATTCTTGAAAAATATTGGGAAATTTTTACATGAAATTGGAGGAAAAAAAGAAAAAAATTGCTTTCTGAAATAGCTTTTGAGAAATTGAATTTTTATTTAGTTGAGTTTCTAACTTAGAAAGGTAGCAAAGTGGTTCCCTGGTAGCAGAGAAAAGAGTCCCAGATATAGAGACAACTCTATATATTTGACCATAATTAAATGCATCTCAGGCCTGTCCTTATCATGCTTGCCAAGGCAGCCTGCCAGGATTTTTCAGTAGGGCAAATGGAAAATGAAGTGATCCCAAAATGTATTGACATCAGGAAATCCTCATCAACTCTCAATACACACCGCAACTGTGGATATATGCACTGTCCATAGAGATCATAATTGAAGGTACTTAAACTAAGAAAGTCAAGCCACTGAAAAAGGCTGATGCATAACTTTTATTTCTGACATATGTGGTGCTATTTTAATATAATATTCCTTTAAAAAGTACTTTTTTTTTATCACTGTAGCCCTATGATGAAGGTATAGAACAAAGATTCTGAGACAAGTTAAGGGACTTGACCAGCCTTGTATAGCCTAATGAACATTAGAGTCATTTTGGACTCTGAATCCAATGTTCTTCCTACTACATCATGCTAATTCAAAAATGCCTTGGCTTGTTTGGAAATAACTATTTAAATTGGAATATAATGATAAATAGCTCAGTTTTTTATTACCCATTCAAATGGTAGCCAGAATGATGTAGATAAATGATAACCATATAACAAGTAAGTGGCATGCCTGATTTTAGCCAATTACTTTTGCTTCCACCCCCATATCTCTGACTAGAACTGCTAATGAGTGGTAAATCAAACGGATGGGCTTTCTGCTCCTTTCTAGGCCCATAAAAATACTAAAAATGTTAGGCAGGGAAATGGACAAAAAGGAAATAGCAGGAAGGGGAGGGGAAGAGTCAGAATCTGAAAAAAATCAACCTTTAATTATTTAAAGTAGTGTTTACATTATGTTTCCCCATACCTGTTTTAGGGCAACTGTTATTATATTTCCTCTTGTAGAAGAATACAATGTTAGAAAAGAAATACAATGCTGGAAGGGAACCAAGAAGTCATCTGGTTAGTTTAGAGATGAGGAACCTGAGCTCCAACAACAATCAATGACTTGTTAAAATTATTTAGTGGTTCTTCATCAGAAAAAAAAAACCCTTCACATTCTTGATTTTTCCTCCATTTCTCAATTCAGTTGGATTCAATGTATTAATAACAATCAATTAATAGACACTTATTACGTACCTTCTAAGTGACAGGCACTCTAATGGGGGAGGCAGTATTAAAACAAATACATACAAACTACATAAAGGACAAATAGAAATTAATTAATGGAAGGAAGGCTCTAGAAATAAGAGAGTTTGGGGAAAGGCTTCCTATATGCCTATTATGTGCCAGGCACTGCACTTTTTCTGTTTTCCCTCCACCTTTTCTTTATACTACTCTTCACTAAAACTCATATTGATATTCAAATAAGGGAATTGCAGGTATTATCAAGACTTTATGAATAGATGGGAAAGAGGCAAATCAGAGTTGTTCTCTCCCCAGCCTCAAAATAAAAATTTTAAAGGGATTTTTCTTTTTATTTAATTGTACATATTTTTTATGTTGGAAAATATATGGCATGCAGCTGTCTCTGGTCTCTGAGCTTGCTTTTTTTTTATTATGAAGAATCATTTGCCTTAATGGAATTCTGCCTTGTACATGTTCTATTTTAATGTTGTGGCTCAGTTTTTAATATTGAAGATATAATAACACATCCATAAAATTTATAGAGAATAACAAACAGAACTTCCAAGTGTGATGCACCCACTTTGTTGATACTTTTTAAAAACTCAAAAAATACTTCGAGGTTTTTTGTTGTTATTTTGATCTGTTTCATTCAATGAAATATACTCAAAGTTCACAAGTAAGGAATGTATTTAAATGGAAATTATATCTTTAAAATGTTGAAAAGGGTTTTTTTTTTAGCGACTACTTATAGAAAAGAGTACTCTATTAGTTGCAAAGTTACATTGACAAATGGGGCTAATACCTTCTTTGCAGTGGCCATCAAAGCAGAATCAGTAATGTCCTCTATTATTTTTTGTTAGACACGCACTTGTGGTGACATTATGTTTCCCATAAAATGGTCTAGTAACTTACAATAGAGATTAAACTAAAGCAATATGTTATAGTTTTACTAAAACTGTTTCATTGGACCTTACTTTCACATTATTATAGAGTTTTACTGCACTGTCCCTTTTTCTTTCTTCTATCTCAAACAAGTCTCAGTTTTGTAATTTAATTCTCCTTTCTATTGCCTTAAGGACTCCTTTTACATATGGTCAATCTTAGTACTGAGAGCCAAACTCAAAAGAGGCACAGTCCTTGGCATATATCTTCTGTGTGTGTCATGATACACTACATATATCAATGTAATATGCAGGAGCTAGTTTTGCTCTTCCAAAGTCAGTTATGACATTACTGAATCCCATGCTTCTATTCCTGTCTGCTCAGGAGCCCATTATGTGAGTACCCTTCTGGAGACAAAAGAGAATTTAGACTAATGTACTATATGTAGCCTTGAATTGAGGGGAGAAATCCCTTTAAACTAAAAACATTTGACCATATTTTTATGTATTTATTTTTGCTCCTTGGGATTTTGCAGTTCCTACAACTTTAAAAATTAATGAAAATTTGCATATGATCAAACAATATAAAAGTAATTGGCCAATCAACTTTTACCATCATTGCCAGAATTAAAGATATATGATACTAACTAGAGAAAGGTTTACTGAAAACTCAAAAAAAGGCAGTTTCACTCTTCATTTTTCTCTAGATTTTGAAAATCCCATCATTGATGATCCCACTGTCATTTAATTTTAAATATGACTCACAGGTGATGCTGACAAAATTGATCTTCCATGCCATCTTTAATGGCAGTGAGAAGCCAGTACAGTGAGAGCCAAGGGAGATGATGACATCTCTGAACTTCAAAGCAAAATTTTCAAAAATTACAAGATATTCCTCAGACAGATATCAACATAAGCTCTTTCTTAACAAGCAGGAAAACATTCTAAAATTCCATGAAATCACAGAATCTTTGGATCAGATATTTAAGCTTGGAATTTCCTCAGAGGAATTCAACCCCTTTACTCTACAAGTGAGGAAATTGGAACTCAGAGATGTCACAAACATCATTGTTATTAGACTGACAAGAAGTCAAGAGGTAGCAAGGACATTATTAGCTATGGGATCCCAGAATTGTGAAGGGGCTTAAGGGTATAATATAGCAGATAGTATATGATTTTTTCACCTGAGGACCAAAACAGGAAAATCACAATTGAAAAAGATCTAATGTATTAACTGGAGAGGTGGACAACTGGGTAGAGTTGAATTCCTAAAAAAATGTACTTCCTCAGATAACCTTGTGACCTTTGTTTAGTTTATTAATTCAATAAGTATTTTTGATTGCTCTTGTATAAACCAAAACATCTTGCTAGGAGTTCAAGATATAGGCACAAAAATAAAATGCTTCCTGCCTTCAAGAAGTTTGGAATATATTGGAGGGAACATCAGAAGGGATTCGCTAAAGATGAAATAGCATTTTGAGATAGTTGCCAGGTCCTTTCCCCCTTAAGATGAAAAAATAGATAAAAAAGTATTTGAATCAAAATGTACCACAAGGGGCAGAATACTACCATGCTTGTGCATTTATAGTCTTTTTTTTCTATCAAAAGATCTGAATATGTTCCATTAGGCTAATTCCTATCCCCCATCACAAACATCCTGCAGTCCCACTCCCTACACATCCCAGGGGAATTACTCAAAGACAGAAGTCAGATAGAAAATAGTTATATATAGCAATGAATTACTCCAGGGCAGAGTTAGAAATGGAATTAATAAGACCTATGAACCTAAGCAGAATAATTTCACATGCCAAATGTTGGGTGGGGCTGCCATGGGTTATACTCACATTAATCTGGTTGCCTTTAGATCCAATTTAAATTAGATGCTGTAGGTCATGGTTATGAAGAGGATCATATTTGTACCATGTTCATTAACTTGCTAACTTTTCAGAAATGCTCAACACTGATATATCTTTGTTATAACTCAAGAAAAGCTACCCTAACAAGTTCACTTGAACCCTATATTACTTTAGTATGGTAGGGCTGTTTACAGGGAAAATACTGTTGTTCTTTCTGATCCATTTCTCATTGGAAAGGTTTTAAAGTAAGTTTGTATAATAAATTTAGTCTGCTATTTATCTTATCTGATATTTATGTTATCACGTAGACTCATTTGTTCACCAGTGATCTCCCATTGGTCTAAGAAACAATATCTCAGAAAGGAAATTTGCCATTTAATGTTAAGTAAGCCTTGGAGATGACACTAATGAAATTATTCTCATCTTTGCGGCAATCTTCAAGGAAGTCAGAAGAATAATGAGAGTGATAGAAAATGGGAATGCCCCTGAGCCTCAAAGCATAATTTTCAAAGAGGATGGAATAGGATTAATGATTTCTGGCTTTCATTGGGGATAGTATGGCCTCAGAAAAACTGGCAGATGCAAAGTTGGGATAAATTATTTCATCATACAGAAAAGCAAAGTAAAGACTCACTGAAGGTTTCTATGCACCTTCAAAGCTTAAAGCTCCTGTAGTCTAAAAATGAGACCTTGGAAAATGGCACATTTTTTACAAGTGAAGTGTTATTTACTCTTTTCAATGCTGTTTGTATGGATATGTGGAATACAAATGATAGAGGACTATTGTTGTACAGTGAGATGACATGAGTTAAAAGGAGGGCAGGCAGAAGACACACTTAAGCACAGGGCACAAAATATGGCATAATTACTGAGTATTGGGAAACAAAAAGAGTGGGCAGATTAGTTTATACCTTGTCAATCAATCTGGAATGGCATGGATTTCCACAAGCATTAAAACCGAAAAGTTAATGAATAAGATCAGTCAATGTAGGAGAATTATCAGACAAATCAAGTTTGGTGGTGTTATGATAAAGGAATGAGATTGAGCTCCCTTTCTTTAATGGGTTGTTCTAGTGTTATACCTAAGAGTTATGTACAATTAATGACTAAAATTTGAGTAGTTCCCAAGGATGTCAACGTGACAATTTCAGCCATTAAATAAAAGCTCTACAAGGGACTTCAAAGATAATCTCATAGATCAAAACTTCTGATTATATAGATGAGGATCCTGAGGCACATGTGCCTTGCTCAAGGACACGTTAATGGCAGGTATCAGAAATCGGATTTGGACCTAAGTCATCTAATGATTCAAGAGCAGATACGTAATCTTTTGATTGCATTATGTTGTCTATCAGAAAATCATTCAGGCTAGCTTATAAATTGCTTTCCAAATGGTTCAGGGTGAATATCAGTACTGAGTCTTCCATAATTGTGGCAGGAGGGGTTCTGACAAAATAGTGGCAGATTAATTGTGTACTGAGAAACCAAATAGGCTCCACTGAGGCTTGGCCCCTTGGTTCATATTAATGAGACCCAGTTGGCCTTTGTACATTGATATGTCACTGAAGTCATGGAGATAAAGGAGGTTTCAGACTTTTTCAGATTGCCAGGGGCTATCTTTGAAAAGGACTATGAAGAAACAGCACAAATTTCAGATACTGATATTAGCATTCAAGATGAATGTTAAGTAAAAATATCACATATTCTTTTTTTGGGAAGATATTTTTAATTAATTAATTTAGAATATTTTCCCATGGTTACATGAATCATGTTCTTTCCCTCCCCTCCCTCACCCCTTCCAGTAGCCAATATGCAATTTCACTGAGTTTTACATGTGTCATTGATCAAGATCTATTTCCATATTATTGATAATTGCACTAGGGTGATTGCTTAGAATCTACATCCCCAATCATATCCCCACCGACCCATATGATCAAGCAGTTGTTTTTCTTCTATGAAAGATTTCACGTATTCTTAACATATCTATCTATCTATCTATCTATCTATCTATCTATCTATCTATCTATCTATCTATCTATCTATCTATGTATGCAGTGAATTGGATTCCCTTTCTAAAAAGAAAAAAAATGAATATTTATGACAGTGAGATACATATAATTTTATATTTTTGCTTTGAAGAATTAGCATGTATTTTGTCTTGTGGCTGCCTAACCAGCCTCCATATTGTGAACCCTCTATCCTTTTGATCTGCTCCTTTGAATTCTTCAGGTACCTCTGCAGTTCCCAAGTTAGAAGCCTGACTTAATTCTTCTGCTCTCCTATTGTATTTAAAAACACAGAGAATGTATAATACTTATCCCTGTCCTCACCAACCCTGACCACCAAATAACAGCAGGCTATCGAAAGTGAAACTTTTTCTTTGCTATTTGCCTACTGGTCTATTTTCTATTCCCTCTTTCCCCTCACCTCCCATCCTCACAATTCACCTTCTAAAGGCATTTTACAAAGTGATTGAATGATGTAAAAAAATTCTGAATCCTCTGACTACAGCTTAATGACAGATACATAGTAGGCACTTAAGAAATGTTTATTGAATGATTGATTCCCTCAGAATTTATGAGTTGTTTGGCCTTTGCTGATTTGTTGCTTTATGATGTCATACTGCTTCTAAAGTATTTATCATTTATTATTGTTACCTACATTTGTGCACACTAGACTAAACTCCATGTAGGTAGTGACTGATTTCTCTCCTGACCCTAGTATTGTATTCAGTGCACAGAATATTCCTTGAAGCCATTTTATCCAGTTCTCATTTTATGGATGAAGAAACAGAGGTCCAGAAAATTTAAATGATCTGTCCTAGAAGTAAGTGGGAGAGGGAGAATTTGAACTGAGGTCCTCTAACTTGAGAGTCATTACTTCTTTTCACTGTACTGTCTTGTCTCCCTAAATACTTGTTGGTTGAATTAAGTTGAATTTAAAAATTCTTTTGACAACACATTACTCATGCTTAATCCATTCCATTCAATAATCTCTAAATTGGCAGTTAAGGAGATCGTTCAATAGCTACCCATCCTTTCAAATGAAAGGTTACCTGTTTCCTCATTTCAAGAAGATGGGCAAAAATGAACCAGTGGGGTGGAGCAGAAGTGATTCATGGTTTGAGAAATGATACAGCTTTATGACCTGTGGAGATTAGGCAGGTGCTGTTAAGCCAGTGTGATTGGGCCATATTCAATTCAGTAAGCATTTACTGAGTGTCTTTGCATAGAACACTAGCTATTATTTATCACACTATTGGTGGAATTTGTCTACTCAAGGATAGTTTTAAATTCTTAAAGGAGTCCCAAATTCCAATTTAAGTGCTGGTTAAAGGAATGCTTCTATTTATGTCCAGTGCTGGGACACAATCTCAATTGATTTTGTTCTCAAAACTAACTTATTTTTAATATGTGATAATTAATTACTAGGCTATGTTCAAAAATAAGATCCCCACAGGCTCTTTCAGGGAAAAAAACCAAGGAAGCTTTTCCTCACCTTGTTCATCCAATATTCAGCTTATCTATTTTTAGCATATTTTTACTTTATCCCCCCCCCCCCCACTAGACAGGATCAAGGAGTTGGAAACTACATTATAATGAATTTCTCCAATCAACCCACTCCCACTCCTACTTCTCTAAAATAAAATAATGAACTAAGCTACCAAAAGTCACAGGGCCTGTTTTCTTGGTAGAATGATGACTGTAGAAAGATATCAATCTGCTGGGCAGAGTCCCCAACGAACAACTTTCTGAAGCTATACTTAAATCATCTAACTGCATGGGAAACATATCTTTATAGCTATATGTGTACCTATATACATATATTCCGTGTATGTTATATATGTTTATAATTTGCATGTGATAAACATCACATACACACATGTACTTCCCCTTTCCCATCTCTTCTAGAGATTTCAAACCCTATATGTATTGTACTGAGCTCTTAGAAGCATGTCTATCAAATATCCTAAACAAACCATTTTAAGAAGTAGAAAATTGGTATTTTTATTGCAAACTCATATAATAATTTAGGATCTTCATCACAAGCCATCGCATAAAATATTAGAGTAGGATGAAACTTTAAAAGTTAAAAAATATTTTTAAAAATGTAAATTCATTTCATAGACAAGGAACTGAAGATCAAGGCTGGTTAACTGACTTTGTCCAAGGTTCCCCAGTTAGTAAAATTATGAGCTAATGCTGGTCTTTCTTAATGCTTCCAAAGCTTTAGTAAATTCTCAGAGTCAGTGCTTACATTTCATGGGGAGAAGTGAATTGGGAAAAAGGAGAGGACACATTGTTTAAATTCTTCCTTGCCTGGCTCTCCTGCATGTTCTACCACATTGAAGATGTCAAACTGACATTCTTCAAACTACAGATGTGATCAAGTCACTCTTTATTCAAGGAGCTTTACTGACTTCCCCTTATCTCTAAGACAAAGTAAAATCTCCTCTGTATAGTATTTAAAGCCCTCCATCAACTGGATCCAGACTTTTTTCAGACTTAGTCCCCTTTGTACATCCCACAGTCTAGCCAAACAGACCTTGCTGTTACCCACATACAAGATTACATGTCTTATCTTTGTAAAGTCTGTCCCTCATTCTGACAATGCTTTCTTTCATCACTGCTAGTTCTTGGAATTAGTTCCACTCAAGGCTCAGCTCACATCATGTGCTACAAGAGAAAATTTCCCTGATCGCCTTACCCTGAAATATTAATGCTTCCCTTCCCTACTCCCAAACAAGACTTATAATTTTGCATTTACTTTCCATATATTTTCTATTTACTTATCTGTTTATTGTGTTGATAACTTATAGAAGGAGTTTAAGATCTTTGCATAGAAGGATAGTTCTCATTTTTGTATTTATATTGCCATTGCCTAGCAAGCGTTTGACACATAGTAGGTGCTTGGTAAATTAAATGTTTCTTAGTTAAAATATCTCAGAACTGTTTTAGTCAGGGTACAAACATTTCCTTAAGATTTGTACTCAAGAAATTCATGTAAAATTCAACACTTCAAATGTTATATGAAATTGTAAATAGCATGTAAGTGGAAAAACTTAGGTCAGAGATTTAAATCACAATTAAAGATCCAATTATAAATCAAGGGAGGATCCTAGAATCCACAACTGCTACTTCATTATTTTAAGTAGTGATTCCTCATCTCTTCCTGAAAACTGAGGTCTATGAGCCTTTGACATTTTCTTGTTATTTCAGATTCAAAAAAATCAACAAAAAAGGGGGGGCAGCTGGGTAGCTCAGTGGAGTGAGAGTCAGGCCTAGAGACAGGAGGTCCTAGGTTCAAACCTGGCCTCAGCCACTTCCCAGCTGTGTGACCCTGGGCAAGTCACTTGACCCCCATTGCCCACCCTTACCAATCTTCCACCTATGAGACAATACACCGAAGTACAAGGGTTAAAAAAAATCAACAAAAAAGGTAAATGAAACTCCTTTCATGTATGATTATGAGCTCAATAGATAATACTGATATCATTTAATTGATTCTAAATATGAAAAATATTCTTTTTTCTTAGACATAAAGGAAGCCGAGTAGACACCTACCAAATGAGAAATCCTATTGATTCCATGATTGTGAATTTCATAAATATAAATCAGGATGAAAATTGCAAACAAAGTTCTAAATTTGAACTTATTTGTCCAAGACTGGCCAAGAATAAGCAGAAACTAGTGTTGTCTTCCCAGATCAAAAAAAAAATCCCCAATAATCAACTGCCATTCAAAATATACACTCCAGGTTGACCTTTGTTGCAAACAATTGAAAATAATTTTATGCAGTTCAAGCTTAATTAAAAAAAATAGAGAGGGGGCATTTCTAGCAGTTTTGAATGGGAACAAAACCCTAGTTATTTAAAAACAAAACAGCAGCAGTGAATTTGCAACCTTGGCAAACTGCTTAATGTTACTACATTTTTATTATAACTATGTATATGCATCCCCAAATACTAAGAACAATAATTAGAAAGACTGGTTCATTTAGTTTTGTGTTTCTAAGAGGATAATTATTTCTCCAGTAGTTGGTTGCATCGGGAAGGATCACAGAAGATGATGGATCTAAAACTAGACAGACCCTCAGAGGCCACTTGGTCCAACCCCCTCATTTTACATTTGAGGAAAATGAAGTTCTCTGAGATTAAGTGACTTGCCCAAGTTCCAGACAGTAGATTATAATAGCAGGAACTGAATCTGGTCTTTTGACTTAAGAGGTAATATTCTTTCTACCAAACCACTTTGCCAAATTAACAAAAAAGGGAAAATCTCTTCTTCACCATTAACAAGGGCAGGTCTCAAGTAATTATATCCAGGTTTGGAAATTGGATAGCGCTGACAAAAGAGGAAAACATTTCACCTCTAAGGATATATCCACTGTAATTGTAAACAATCATTTCTTTATGAAGCATCTACTATGTTCCAGTAATATATATTCAGTTGTTATCAGTTGGGTGCATCTCTTTATAAACCCATTTGGGATTTTCTTGGCAAACATCCTGGAGTGGTTTACTATTTCCTTCTCAGGCTCATTTGAAAAAAAAGGAAACAGAGGCAAACTGGGTTAAGTGACTTGCCCAGGGTCATTCAGCTAGTTAGTGTCTGAGCTTAGATTTGAACTCAGGAAGAAGAATCTTCCTAACTTTGGGTTTAGTACTATATTCACTATTATAGTCAGATAAAAAAATGACTATTTCTAGTCACAAAAATGTGACTATTTTGTTCCCATTATTACAAAAGCATACTTAATTGAGGTTTAGAAATGTTTTCATGATGTTGAAATGGTATATTGGTCGATGAGAGGTCAATGCCAGAAGTATACGTAATTAGGTTAAACTTGCTTCTGGGTACGTTTGATAACACAGAATGAAACAGCCCTGTTTTACTTCATACACCCAGTAGTGGTATTGCTGGGTGGAAGGGTGTGCATAGTTTTATGGTCTTTGTGGATGCAGATTGCTAGGAGAAGTCTGTTAAGTAACTGTGAAGATGGAGTTGTGTGTGCAAAGAAAAGGAAGATGCTGATCAAGTCAGTCTCTTCATCTGGTGTTGGTGCACTAAATCTGTACTCTTTGAGGTAGAAAGGGAGGCATTAGGCTCTCCTTGCTTGGTTGCTGCTAGACTCTGATGGTCCTGATATTACTTCTGGTACTGCTTTGAATAAATTTTCCTCAATTTAAGGTGCTGCAAGTTTCAAAAATTTGGAGAACTCACCAGTGATCCAGTGACAGGAGACTATGGCAGAGTGGGTCGCCATAGGCAAGCCAGTTGAGGCTCTGCTATAGCCCCAAGGAATGTTCTGTGGGGTCTCACCTAGCTGGGGATAACCTTGGCAACTTAGATACTGTGTCCTATAAGCAAGGGAGCAACATTGCCCATTAGTAATGCTGAATTTAGAAATAAACATGGTAAGGAAAATGCTTTTTTGCAAATGTTTTAAGTTTGAGCCCAATCTTCCTAGAAATTGAAGTGATAGAGGAAAAAAGTATACCCCTGGCTTGGGAAGATGTATCTGTACTTCAGATTTCACTTTGTCTTTTTAGTAAATATTCCTTCATAAAATTTATTTGATGTTAATTGCTTAATATGCTATTGAGGCAATCCCAATGATTTAAATTGATAGCTGTGTGCTAATCACAACCATTGATGATACCGAGAAGACATTAACTCAACCACACGAATACAGAATAGGGGAGGTCTGGCCAGACCATATAGTTCATTGAAAAGGTTCTAGTTGTTTGTATGAATTATGAGAGATTAATCAATGAGAGTCTTGTGTGAACCCTTTCAATGAGTATTTACCCATCCAGAACATGGGAACTGATTCCCACAAACACTGCCCCCTCTGCAGTGGTAGACTATTCTGAAGCTGTGATTGGACCCTGTAAAGAGAGTAGGAGATTAGAAGCCACTATAAAAGGTCCTGTATTTCTGAGGGAGTGAACTCCAAGAAGAGATTCACTCTGAGAAGGAAGTCAGCTTCAAGAAGGTTGGCTCAAAGAAGAAAGTTGACCTCAGGAGTCACCTTGAGCTCAAGTCATTGTCTTGACCTGCCTCTTGGAGGAAATTTGGGTGAGTGGATAGCTGGTATTCCCTTCCTGTCTTCTGGAGAGAGTTTAATTCTGATTGCAGGTTAAGAAGTCCTGGTTGAGCCAAGCACTGGAACAATATTTAGTTAGATAGGTTAATGTCTTCTCTACCCTTTTGTATTCCTTTGCTTTCACTTTTTTCCACTTCTTTTGTAAAGAAAAGATTTATAATTTTCAAGTATTTAGCCAAACCATTAATTTTAACACTTAAACTTACAGCGTGACAGTAACCAAAAGGTTATCATGATGGGCACTGTAAAATAAGGTAATAGTGTGCCTTAGATGTAAGGCCATGGTCCTGCTGTACTATGCCATGACCTGCAGACACACCTGAAATGTTATGTTTAGTTTTGATGCCAATGCTGGAGGTGTGAGTGGATAAAGGGGGGCACTGACAAACTGGAACAGGTACCAAGTTATATTAGCTGCCTTTTAAACATCTGAAATTATACATCAATAGACATCTTAGATTTAATATCCAAAACAGAAATTATATTTCCCAACAAATTCTCTCCTTTTCCCAATTTCTCTACTACTATCAAGAGCATCGCCATACTCTCAGCCATTTAGGCTCACAATCCCTTTATCACCCTCAACTGTTTACTTCCAAATCCTGGTAATACCATCTTTCATATACATCCTTTTTTTTCTAAAGCATGCTCTGATCACTTCTCACTTAGATTACTGTGACAGTCTCCTATTTGCTCTCCATGCCTCAAGTCTCCCTGTTAGTTTTCTCCAAGTGAAGGGCTGACCATGCTATGATCCATTCCATTCCTGCCCTGCCTCCCTGCCTCCCCCCATATAAACTCCAATAGTTCTATACTCCCTCCAGGAATAAATATAAGGTCCTTCATTTAATATTTAAAATTCTTCACTAGCCAACCCATTTCTACCTTTCCAGTCTTTTTTCCACTTTACTTGCTGCTATACTCTATCAGGGAGGCAGCTAACTGACCTGGAGTCAGGAAAATCTGAGTTAAAATGTGGCCTCAAATGCTTATTAGCTGTCCCTTGGTAAATTACTTAACCTCTGTTTACTGTCATCTACTGGAGAGAGAAATGACAAACTCACTCCAGATTTTTTGCCAAGAAAACCTCATGGACGGGCCTGGTGTGCTTTGGCCCATGGGGGAACAAAATGTGGGACACAACTAATGACAACATTCTCTGCCAAGCAGCTACAGAATTTATTTTTTTGTTTCCTACATACACCACTGAATTTCCCTCTCTATGTTGTTCCAGTCATTGTCCTACATGATTAGAATGCTCTCCCTCCTCACTGTTGTCTCGTGGTTTCCCTGGTTTTCTTTAACACAAAGCTCAAGTTTTATGTTCATCCCCAGGATTTCCCAGTCCCCACTAGAGGCTATGGCCTTTCTCTTTGAGAATACCTTCCTGAACCTAGTGATTTACATTGCTTTCCCTATCCGTGGGAGTAAATAATATTTTAAAATATATTTGTTTGTTTTGGTATAGAATATTCACATCTCAGAATAGTGGCTTGAACACACTAAGCATTTGACAAATACTATTTAATTTATTGATCTCTCACTAGGCTTGTAGTCATTTATTTGATGATCACTTTGTCAGTAATGATACTGAGAAGATTACTGCTCATGCTACAAATGGACTGTGTAGGGTCTTTTTTCAGCTCTAAGATTCTGTGACTAGAACAGAGAGGTCGACCTAGAAATAGCCTCAGAGGCCAAGTAGTCCTACCCTATTATTTTACATATGGGAAAACTGTAACCTGATGAAGTTATATGATTTGCCCAAGGTCACCCTAGTGTTAAGTATTAAAGGTAGGATTTGAACCGAGAACCTCTAAGTCCAAAACCATAATTATTTCCACTAAACTATGTTGCCTTCCTATTGATTGGGATCCCTAATGATTCTAAGACATCACAGATATGGGATTCTCAAAATTAAGTCACATGAAATAGAATACTTCATCTCTACAGCATTTAAAGACTCACTTGGGGAAATACAAATTGTGGAAGACACTGGAATGAATAGGCTTAAAGTTTGTTTTATTGAGAATGAAAATGACATTATTTTGATCTTCAACCTGTGCTAAAAAACTATTGAGAATAACGGAATCTCTTAGATCTTAAACAAAGTGAATTATACCAAAAGAAAATTTTTACCATCCCTTTCCAAGTCAAATACTCCAGGGACTAATGAAAGAGCAGCATTTCTAATGAACACTAGTTAACACATTTTTTCAACTGCTATCCTGGAAATAAATTCTATATATTGAGGTCAAAAATCACTATTAATATTTTGCTGGACATACATTTTATTTAAATGATTAATGTTTAGGTATCATCTACCTGTAATGAGTTGTTTAAAAGAAATCCAAGTGATAGAACTAATTATCAAAATAATACAAGGAAAAAAGTCACTCACCTCATATACCCAAATACTTCAACCTAAAGGTTTTAATAATGATACAAATCTCTTCATATTTTAGAGACAGTCACCAGCTTGGTTGAAAAGCAGATTTATTCAATTTCAAATACTATATCTATTTAAGCCATTAACTAAACAAATATTACTTAGTCTTATTCATCTTTATAACCATTCCCATTCCAGGGCTTACTTAGCAGGTACTTAAAATATTGAATGCATGAATGACTGAATTAAATTAAGTATATGCATAAATACATATATGAATGTGGGCATACACAATACATGCATATATATGAGTGTGCTTCTGATCTGAAAATGTTAAAACATTTTTTTCAAAATATTTAGTATTTAGCTACCTGTACAAAATTATTTATAGCTGTTGTTTTGTGGAGACAAAGAACTCTAACTGAAGGATGTCCATCAATTGGGGGTTGGCTAAAAAAGTTGCAATATATGATTGTAATGGAATACTATTGTGCCATAAGAAATGACAAACGAGAAGATTGCAAAAAACCTGGAAAGACATGTGAAATGATGAAAAGGGAAGTGAGCAGAACCAGGGGGATATTGTACAAATACTGTATGATGATCAGCTTTGAATGACTTAACAATTATCAACAAGGCAAATGTCCAGGATAATCCCAAGGGACTTGTGTCAAAAAAGGATATCCACAAAAGGAGTCCAAGTGCATAATATTCTTCACTTTATTTCATCATTGAATTTTACTCTAGTGTAAGCAATATGTCTTGTTTCACATGATGAACATAGATATATGTATTATATGATAATATATGTTCACACTATATCACATTATCCATCCTCTTAGGAATGGGGGAGAGAAGAAAGGGAGGGAGAGAAAAGGGATTAAAAATGCAAGAAAATGAATATTAAAAATTGTATCAATATGAAATCAGGAAAAATTAAAATAATAATAAAAAGTGTAGTATTTAAATCTTTCTGAGAACTTCAAATTAAGAACATCTTTTCACAGTAATATTACTCTAAGCAACCAAAATCTTTCACTTTCCATGTTATTGGAGACATCAAATTCACCTCATTTTTTCAGAAATGTGGGATGTGTAATGTTTATCTATGTTGCTGGATTAATTACATAAATTGTAGGTCGCATTAATTTACATAGAGCCTTTTCCCCTCATCAAAAAAGGGTTGATTAAACTACAATAACTTAAATGCTAAACACAAAATCATTCTTTATTTTTAAAGCCAGGATGTTAATCTCTCATTATATTTACTATGGAATGGCCTTCTGTACTCACCTTTTAGTGAGCAAAATAGCTCAGCCCATCATATTTCATTGTGTCAGAACTCTGGCTGATGGCACAAAAAAAAGGGACTTGCCAACAGAGAATAGAGAATTGTATGAAGTAAGAAGAAGAATTAAAAAAAACTGTATGGGAACTGTACCTCTTTCATTTAGTCTTAATCAGCTAGCTTCATTAAATAGCATTTTATAAAGATTCCTACACAGTGAAAATATCATAATGCCAGTAAGAATATCAATGTGATAGTGAATTTTAGCTGGAGAAGTATTTGGAAGATGTGAGAAGGTTACAGAAAGTGCATATAGGATATCTTCAAAGAGTTACATAAGAGGAGATGAAAAACAACTCATGGGCTTCTCACATGTGTTATTGGTATCAATACAATGTTTAAGCTGTAGAAAACCGCTAGGAGATTGAGTGGGCCTCCTGTAAAACATCTTGGGTAAGAAGAGTATGGACACAAGTGATGATATATGCTATGGATTTGTAGAACAATACAATATAATAATAATAATGATATAATAATTCCAAAAAATTGGAAGGGATCAGTCTCAGTGTGTATGTAGTATGACTTTTACCTGAACAAGAATTCCTTTTTAATATGCTCAATGAAAGGTCTTTGCTTAGAGAAATACAATCAGTGAGAACTCATTGTCTTTTGAAAGTGCCCATTCTACTTTCAAATAGCTCTAAATATAAGAGAAGTTTCACTATAACAAATTTAAATGTCTTTTTGCAATTTCCACCTACTTCTTTCTTCTGGGTCTGAGTAAGTAAAGTCTAATTCCTTTTCCATGTGACAGACATTCAAATATATTTGAAAATACCAATCTTGTCTTCCCTCCATCGAATTTTCTCCTCTCCAGACTAAACATACCTCAGTTTTGCCAAATGATCTTTATATAATACTCTGTTATAAAATTTTACTTGTGATAAGCCTAGGACAGTGTAAAATGGTCCCTTGGGTATACAAGGTCCCTCCTCTTTTGATTTAAGGAATCTATATTAAATGGAAAACAAACAATTGGTACACCGAAAATCTGAGCCTCCAGTTAGAACAATTGCTATCATTTAGGCAGAGGCTTGTCTCTATACTGTAATTTTATGTCATTCTCTAGTTAACTCTCAGCCTCTTTGAGGTTAAGGAAAAATTCTTGTTACTGAAATCCTTTGGGTAAAGAAGCAATACATTTAGGAGTCACAGTTTGTTCTTTTCAACAGGCATTCTTTATATGCCAAGAACTATGCTAGAAACTTCAAAGGAATAAAAAAGTAGTCTCTAGTTCATCAGATGCAGCAAGATGAGAGTGGAAAGAGGGCTGCAATTGGAAATCAGAGGACCTGGACACAAACACAGGTTTTACTCTTTACTCTCTGTATACTTATAGAGAAGTTACTTCTTCTCTTTCTGATTCAGTTTTCTCTATCTGTAAAATGAGAGGATTGGTTTAGATGACCACTGAAGGGCATATCAACATCAAAAAGGTCACAGATCCAACCAAAAAACAGAGTAAATGAGGTATTAACCTTCGACTAAGATCCTATTCAATTGCTCATGATATGGCAATGATCTTGGTTCCTGAAGACTCTGCCAGGATAGTACAAGTTTTAGTTGGTCAATCCAAGTTGTAAAACATCTGAGTAAAGGACCAGAAAAAGGCTAAATATATGTATCTCGGGAGATTAAGCCTTACTAAGTACATTGGCCAGGAAATGATGAATTTTTTTAGGCACAGTAACTGATAAATTGATGAATGGCTACAAAGGCATGAGAGGGCAATATTCTTCATGGGTGGAAGGAGTACCCATACCAATTAAATCATAGATCCTTGAGATATTGAAATAATGAGGTATTAAATTTGCTGGGGACTCACTTCATTCAGTGTTAAGCATATCTTCTATTAAATATTTCATGAGCTGCATGCAAATTTCTTGCCATAAACTAGTTTTCTCCTCTTAAAATTCCTGGAGTACTTGCTTCCTTTTCAATGCCATTTCAAAATTTTGTTCTCTACGAGGTAAACCACAATTTTACTGGTCAAATCATGATCTTATGATTTATATTTTTTGAGAAGGAAGACCTTAATAAGAATTGTAAGCCAGGCCTCAAGAAATGGAACCATATCATGGGGCAGAAGAGGCTTGTTGGCCGGCAGGGCAGACATAACAAAACACAGAGTCCTTTCTTGACAAACAAAATGTACAAATGACTCTGATATGAGGTAGTATTTCTAGAGGCAATATCACTTAGCTTTTATTTATTATAGAGAGTTGAATGTAAGACAGACCTTTGGAGAAGGGGGAAAAATGCCACTGTAAAGAAATATGTCTACTCAAGTCCTAGTCATAATCAATCAGTTAACTTGTCCCTGCCCTTAAGGAACTTATATTCTTTCAAGAGAGAAGAGATATGTACATTTACACATACATGTACACACATTTATACTGACAAAATATACATATATAAAATTAACGCTTTGCAATGGTACATGGTAGGCACTCAATAAGTGATTGCTGACGACTAAAATTCAAAGTAATTTTGTGAGAGAAGGCAGTAGCAGTTGATTATATCAATTCAATAGGCATGGTTTAAGATGGCTACTATGTACCAGAGCTGAAGAGACCTGAGAAGTCATCTAGTTTAGTCCTCTCAGTGTACAGATGTGAAAACTGAGATTCAAAGGAGAGTAGTAAGTAGGAATGGTGCATTTGAACTCAGGTCCCTTGACTGCAAATCCAGCAATCTTTTCCAATGACTTCCACTGATTTTCATATATCCTTTTCATGTCATGTGGATGTTTTTGAGTGCTTTAACCTATTCTGTTTTAGTCAATCCTCAATTACCCCAACAAATGCAAAGAAAGTTATCCAATTTATTTATTTGAAAATTTTTCCAGATTACATATTGGTACAATCTTTAATATTAATTTTCTGACATTTTGAAATCCATGTTCTCTCCCTCCACTCTAACTCTCTCCCCTTCCCTAAGAAAGTGGGCAATATAATACAGGTTATACATATATATATATTGTCATATTACATATATGTTCTTGTTTGTCATGTTGTGAAACAGGACATATACTGCTTATACTAGAAGAAAATTAGTAGAGGAAATAAAATGAAGAATATATTTTAATCTGAATTTAGACTTTTTCTATTCTTACTATGATGGTAGAGATCCTTTTTATGTCATGATTCCCTTGGAGTTATCCTGGATCCTTGTCTTTTTGAACATAGTTAAATTATTCACAGTTGATCATCATACATTATTGTTTTTACTGGGTATAACATTCTTTTGATTCTTCTCTTTTTGCATTACTTCATGTAAGTCTTTACATGTTTTTTGTGATCATCTTGTTTGACATTTCTTTTGGCATGAAAGTATTCCATAGCAAGCATATGCCACAACTAGTTCAGCCATTCCCCAGTTGATGTATACCCCCTCTGTTTCGAATTCTTTACCATCACTAAAAGAGCTGCTATAAATGTTTTTGAACAGGTAGGTCCTTTTCCCTTATATTTGATCTCTTTGGGACACAAATCCAGTAGAGGTATTGCTAGGTAAAAAGGTATGCACAGTTGTATGGCCCTTTGGGCATGGTTCCAGATTGCTCTCCAAAATGGCCACACCAATTCAAAGCTGTACCAACAGCATATTAGTGTCCCAATTTTTTCAAATTCTCTCCAATATTTATCATTTCCTTTTTTGTTATGTTAGTTAGCTTGTTTGTTACAAATAATTTGGATATTTTTGGCTTCAGGGACTGATTTTTGAACTATATTTGAATATCACTTTTGCACATAGGAATTAACAATATTTCAAACAAAATAAAGATACATGTTTTAATATATTCTAGTGCCTTAGCTTCCTTATCCTTCTGTCTCTCTGATTAACTTTCATGTCTGTGCAGAAAATGGAAAATGCAATAAATTATTGGCCAGCCTATGAAAATAACTAGATAAAAAACAAAGCTGGGCTTTATCTGCAAACTTAGTGTTTACAACTTCCATGAGGAAGGGGTTGGTTTTCTTTTTTATCTAAGAGGCATATTCTTAAGAAAATTTTCAGATTAATGTTGTAATAAGATGTCACAGAAAGAGAACTGAACTTGAAGTCATGAGATTTGGATTCTGGTCTTAGATTAGCTCTTACTTACTCTGTGACCTTAGGCAAATAACTTCCCTGGGCTTCAGCTTCCTCATAGGTAAAATCAGATCATTGCCCTGGATGAGTACTAAAATCCTCATCATGCTTTGAAATCCTAAGATTTTATACTGACCAGACATTATATATATATATATATATATATATATACACACAGAGAAGAAACCTGATATGGATACGTATTTGAAAACATCATTTGCCTCAGGTTAAGTCACACCATGAATAAGCCAACAGTAAATAATGGACTTTGCTGTGACTTATCATTCCATTTAATAGATGATATGAGGATTTTGGCATTAGGGAGCAAAGTCATTTTTCACTAAAAAAGGCAATAGAATGATACTTTTTATCATAGTGGATCTTGTTTCATGAAACAAAATATATGCTAGGAAGTAGCAATCTTGGGCTTCTTACAAGAAAAGGCCTATTCAAAAATTTAGATACTATTCTTCCTTTAGAAGAAAAATGAAAGTTTTATAAAAAGAGACTAAGGGCTTGGGTTTCTATTGTCTTGAGTTTCCTGCTTACTCCTTTAAGAAATTAATGAAACAATATATCATGGCCATTAATTGTATTTCTTAATGGTTTGGTTTTGATACAAGATATCTTGGGATGTCTCACTCCTTTTTAAAAAATTCATAATGGAATAGAACACATGGTTTCCAGTAATGAAGTCTTTGTATAAATCATTTAAATTAACTATGGTTCAGAAAGGCTCCATATATCAGTTGGACTTTTCCAAGAAATTAGATTAAAGATTAAAGATAGGATAATTTAGTTCCTTCAGGCTAGGGAAAGGCAAAACATTGAAAAGGAGAGCTCAGTTCAAAACTAGTTTATTTCATTTCTTATTTAGAATGGTTAGATAGGATAGGCTTTGTGGAAAGGAATGAGCTACATCTCTAAAATGTCAGGAACAGGTTAATAACCGTTTTTGCCCTCATAACCACAATTTGGAGTTTTTTTCCTTCAAAAACTTCTTTCCTTTTTTAAAACGCTTTCCACAGGGCTCAAAAAGAATGATTTGTATTTTATATATTGTTCTTATTTTTTCTGGTTAATCAGAGACAGACATTTCTACTTCCTTCCATTTCCCATTTCCATAATATCTTTTCCACCTGGTGATATCAGAGCACTTCAAACCACCAAGCTCAATTCTTCCATAATTGAAAAGCATTGACTTCATCCCTTCAAGATCACTGGGGGAAAAAGGGTCATAAACCAAGACATTTATGACCCCTTTGCTCCACACAACTCTATGCACAGGATCGTGTCCTTTAGTTTATGAGACCATCAAGTGAAATGAGACTCATTGATCCCCTTTATACAGGGAAAAGAATCTGAAACTTTTACTCTTTATTACATAAGGAACTGAGAATTATACAATATTAACACTACCTTCTGGTTATCTCTACCCACATGTCCCATCGGCACCTCAAATTTAACTTAAAATGAAATTCATTGTCTTCCTCCTGAAATTAACCCTTCTTTCCAACTTACTCATTTTTAACAGAGCACTATTGTCTTTCCATTTATCCAGGTGCATAATTGTTACATCATCTGCAACTTTTCATTCTCTCTCAACAACCCAAATCCATACCAGATCTACTTATGGTTATTATCAATCCTCTTTCCACAAAATATCTCCAATCAGCCCTCTGCCATCTTTTCACTCGAACAGCTTCTATCCTAGTTCAGGCCCTTAATATCTCTCACCTGAACTAATGATTTTCTAATTGGTTTTTCTGCCTCAAATCTCCTCTCTCTCTAGTCTATTCCATCCTCCACATAGCTTCCAAAAGAATTCCTAAAGCACAAGTCTGATTATTCCGTTCAATAATTCATGAGACTATTACTTCCCTTAGGATAAAACTGAAAGTATTTGGTTTTTAAAGACATATACAATCTGAAATCTATCTTATAGCAATTTCTTGTAGCAGTGCTTATAGAATAAGTTCATGTGTAAAGCATGAGAAAAAATTCCAGATATATGAAGTGATCTATTCATTCTTTGGTTATTGTGTCTATCTTTTGTTTGACTAAGAACTCTTTTCCTGGCCATAGCTATGAAAGGTACCTGATTTAGTTCCCTTCTATTTGGTTTTCATGTTGTGATTTTTTAGTGTTCAGTCCAGGTATCCATCTTGAGTTTCTTGTGGTAAGCAATGTAAACACTTTTAAACTTTATTTCTGCCAAACTGCTTTCCAGTTTTCCAACAGTTCTCATCAAATAGGGAACACTTTCTGAAGTAATTCATGTTCTCAAATGTATCAGAAATCAGGTTTTAAATTTATTTTTTCCTGATCACTCCTTTTTTTTAACCCATCCCATTGATTTACCTGTGGTTTATTTACACATACATACATACAGGAGAATAAATGATGTTCATAAGTATAAGAAAGCCACATTTGCCTGGGGTAAGTAATATCATGAGCAAATCAACAGCGAATAATTGTAACTTATTTCTACTTTATCTTATAATTCTATTAAGTAGATCAGTAAAGTATAGTATCAGAGATCCAAATGCCTAGTTTTTTAAAGTAATAGAATGAGTTTTTTCAATTCTAGGTAGGATAATGTCAGAATATTCATGAATCATTATTAATATATGTTCATAGATTAAACATATGTATATATAGTATATAATGTGTGTATAGAGTATATAGAAAAATGTACACATAACTCTTGCATTTAATTATATGCATACATGTTGTTTCTCTCTAAGTAGAATGTAATCTCCTTAAAGGCAAAAACTGTTATGTTTTTATATTTCTACTTCTCAGAACTACCATGGTACCTGAAAACACAGTTGGTGTTTAACAAATCTGTGTTGGATTAGTTGATTTTAATTTGCTGTAGTCTTTTAGTCTTCTCCCCAACTCCTTCCATTCACTGCACACCAAAGGAAAACAGAAATAAAACATACAGAGCAAACAACAGCTGCTGGCACATCATGGACAAAAGCTGCAAGATGCAAAGTATTTAGCAAAGACTTCAAAAAGAGATATTTGGCCACAGTTAAACTGTGGACCCAGGCTGAATTTAAACGTTTTCGTCAATGGATAAGTGTTTCTCATGATGCTAAGAGATAGAGACTTTCCAACAATAAAGAAACAACTATTTACTGAATGTTTCCCATGTATTAGCATTGAGCTAGCAGCCATGAGTAGGCTGAGGAATAAGGTGATTTATGAAAAGAAATATCAAAATAAAGACCCTGTATGTAAAGAAAGGAGGGCCTAGTTGAAGGAAAGCAAATATATAGGAAACAATTAGAGATCAGGACAGTAGTAGCAAAAAGAGCAATAAAAATTTAAAAGGGAGAGATCAATGTTAGGTGAAGTCTACAGGGAAGGCTTTTCAGAGGAAGTGAGATGAGATAGCTCTTAAAAGAAAGGCTTGAAATGTGCTTAATTTTTTTTCACCAACTACTGTGCAGGATTTAAATCAGTCTTCTTTTTCTCTTGAATATTAACCGCAAGGGCCAGCTAGGTAGCACAGTGGATAGAGTCCCAGGACTGAAGTGGGGAGGATCTGGGCTCAAATCTGGCTTCAGACACTTCCTAGCTGTGTGATCCTGTGAAAGCTACTTAACAACAATTGCCTAATTCTTACTTCTTCTGCCTTAGAACCAATAATTAGTATCAATTCTAAGACAGAAAGTAAGAGTTTGAAAAAAGAAATCTGGTCAGAGGATAAATTGATACAATATAAACTGTGTTGTGATAATATATAAAGTATTGCATCAAATCTCTACCTTCAAAATTAAGACATTTGATTATTCCCATAATCTTTATATAATTTATTGTATGGGCACAACTAGACCCTGAAAACTCTCTCAAATCAGTGAGACATTCATTGTTTAGTTGGTTTGAAGTTAAATTGGGAATAAAGAAAAGGTAAAATCCTCCCAATATAACATAAACTCTTTGAGGACAGAAAACCATTTTCTTCCTCTTTTTAATGCCTACCATGGAGCTCAGCACATAAAAAGGTACTTAATATATGCTTATTGGATTGAATTGACTAAAATTGTTATTATTCTCCTCTGTCATCTGAAAGGTAGGATCTAGGCTAGACAGCCTCAAGAAGACTAGGGCTAAATCCCATCTCATGCTTTTATTAACTTCATGACCCTGAATAAGTCATTGAACCTCTGGCAGTTTCAATTTTCTCACACGTAAAACAATAACGATTTCTTAAAATGTCTGTAGGGAATATCTCGAAAAGGTTTTTGATTGTTGTTGTTTTTTTTTTCTTTTTTAGAGTCCTGTGTGAGAGCATGATGTTTAACAGGCAGAGTGAAAGATTTAGAATCTGAATGGCCACAGTTCAAATCCCACATCTGAGGAATACTGGCTCCAGGACCCTGCATAAATGACCTAAGTTTATGTTCACTTTCTCTTTTCTTGATTTATCTAATCCATTCCAACATCCAATCCATTTAACATAGTCTAATCAGTATCACTGTGAAATGTCTGCTAACCTTCTATTTCCAACAACATTGCTTTAGATAAAATTATTTTTACCTCATTCCTAGGTTACAATTTTTCTTTCTCCATTTATATTCCACTTACAAAGTGTACTGCTCTATAGAAAAAATACCTAGAAAACTTTTTCTCAGCATTTTTGTTTTGTCTTCTTTGAATAACCTTACTCTCTTGCTCAAGAACATACACTTTTATGTGCCCACAATCTTGGGCCAAGAACTGATGAAGATTCCCCATTATTAAATATATTAAATCTGTGGTTCCCATTCTGGCTTTCAGGGTCTTCCATTATTTCCCCCATCTCACTAATTTCATTTCATTACATAATCTGCTATCATTTCCTGCCCCAACTCTACAACCTATCTCTACTTTCAACTTTCTTATTTCTATTAAGGGTGCTATCATCTTTTTGGTTACATAGTCTTGAAACCTTAGAATGATCCTTAACTCTCTGCTCTCTCAATATATATCTTATCAATTATACTATGTACCCTCTTTATATGTGCAATCTAATCTACTGGATATACAATATCAAATAAATTATTCATTTTATATTTAAAACATCTCCTTTGCCTATTTCCTTCTTTATACTACCATGGCTTCCACACTAGAACATACTGTCATTACATCTCTATTTGAACTCTTATATAGCTTCATCATAAGTATCCTTGCTTCCAGTGTCTTCCTGCTACAACTCACCTTCTAGATTTCTATCAAATTGATATTCCTAAAATGTAAGTCTAAGTCTGTTATTTACTTACTCAAAAATCTTCAATAGATTTCAATTGCCTATTTGGTAAATTAAAAAACAGACAAGCAAACAAAACTTTATCCTGATATGTAAAGGCCCTTTGGAATTTGACTCTAATGTTCCTTTGCAGTTCTTTTCTCTTCATTTTCCCTCTTAGATTTTTCTTAATTTCTAATTGACCTGTTACTTATTCCCTGAATATAGCATTACAGTTCCTGAGACCATCACATTTGCACAGGTAGTCATGCAGGTTGGATGCCTTTCTCACCTTTTCCTATTGGAAACTAGCTTCCTTTAAGACATTGCCTAGGTTCCACTTTCTACATAGTACTCTTTTGGATCTTCTAGGTACTAATGTTCTCCATCTCTATTATATTATTTCACATGGAATTTTCATTTAGTCATCTCACCATTTATTTAGTCATCTATCATCTATATATCTATTTGTCTGTCTATCCATCTGTCTGTCATCTGTATGTCTGTTATATTTGCTTAAATATGATATGTCTGTCAAGGGATTGCGAACTCCTTGAGGCCAGGGATTATTTAGTTTTTGTCTTTGCATTTCCAGGAATCTACAACCTTTTCTAAAAGAGATAGTTAACATTTGTTGAATAGACTGGAATTTAAAAAAATTATTATGCTTGACATTTTCCATTGGTGACTCACACACTATCATATTTACAACCACATTTTCCCTGCCCAATTTGTATTTTCTATCCTATATTATGCCCTCAATTCTATACTATATCCATCTTCTCAAAAACTACATCCTTCAGAAAACTTTTCTGATTTTCTAATTTCTGAATTTCTAATTTATTTACTCTCATGATTTGGTCTCCTGGATACTACCAATACCATACAAGGTATGCATATGGTAGTATGCTAATTGACATTTACTCAGGCTACTTTATATTGATTCTTTACTTCCTGAATAATTCAATAATGCATATAGTCTATTTCTTTGATCAGAATATATTTACAATCCTTATGGTCAGAAAATGAGTAATGGGATGGATGTTAGAAGACCTATGTTAGAAGTATTGCTTTGCCACTCATTATCTTCGTGTCCTTTTGTGAGTTTATGTAAATTTGATGCCTGCCTACCTTAGTCTAGAGACATTTCATGTTGGTGTTAAGTCTACAATTTCATACAATCCTTCATACATTGTTGTCTGTGTAGAATGGAGATGAAAGATCTCATTGCCATCTTTCTTAATAGTTAAATTTCAATTTATGGAAAATCACATTAGTTTTTTGCCCTCTTAATAGTCACACTGTAAACTCATAATAACCTTAAAATCATCTAATCCTAGATATATTTTCACTTTTCACTTTCTCCCTCCTATATTTGTATGGCTAATATCATTTTATAAATTTAACTTTTTGAAAGTCAATATCCATATTTTGTGCAGACGGAAAGGGTAGAGGACAATCATGAACCAGATTTAACTATTGATGAGCATTGAGGAACATACTGATCAGCATGTTTCACTTCCAGCCTGGGATCATTTAGTCCTTCCTTAGGCAGTTTGATGGCCCTCTGCTCTCAGGACCTACCTCATTGGTCCTAGACTTAGTAGAGATACTTAACTGTCTGATAGCTTTACAGTAATTCAGAACTTCTGAGATCAAGAAATTCATCAACCTCAGCCTCTCCAATAACATCGACTATGGGTATGTGCCAATATGCTTGACTATACAGTTGATTTAAGAAAACCACCAATGAAGAACTTTGTATTGGTCTCTATTATTGTATTCGGTGTATCTGTTTAGCATTTTAAGGTCTTTTAATATCCTGATTCTGACATCCAACCTATCAGTTTATGTTTCTCAGCTTCATGTCATCCACAAACATAGATCTAATGTAACTTGTCCTACAGACTACATACAAAGTAGGTGAATATGTCTCCTGACTGTGATCTTGAGACAATTCATATCAGTTCCAGAGAAACCAAAGCAAATTATCCTATGAGGTGGGTTATTTCCATAGAATACTGAGAGAGGCTTGTGGTAATATAGATGTTCATGTACTCAGGATGGCTTTGGATTTCCATTGCTATTTAGCCTCATGCATGACTCAGCCACACTTCCTAATGTCTTCTTCCATGTGACTCTAGAAAAATGTTCCTATCTGTTTTGTTTTTCTATAAGCAGAAAGAACAAATCCAGTCTTCTTAGAACACAAGGGAATAAGTCTATGATGATATTAGATGCCAAATTCTGCCAACTCAGATCATGCCTGAGATTTTCCTTCTCATTACAATACAGGATAGTAGCAAACAAGGGAGTTAGTACTTGATATCAGATCAGGTTTCTTCGATGCTAGGATCCAAAGTCAAACATTCTCGATCATCATTATAATCTCTTGTTCTCAAGAGCTAAAAGTTAAAGGTTATGGAAGTGGTGTCTTTTTGAACTCTTAGATTCTATATACTTAATGTATTTTTATAAAATCACTGCTGAGAGGATCTTGAAGATTATTCCCTTCACTAAGAAACAATTTTCATTTTATGACTATATATTTAAATCATGAATAATGATATAATAAATTAGCAGAGCATTAATCAAGGTAAAATACTTCATTTCAAATTGTAACATTTCTTTATATATTTAAAATATGTAGTCGCTATCGAATACGCCTCAAACAAAATGGAACCAAAAAACCTGAAGGTAACAATGTTTCATTTGGAAAATGTTCAAGAGATGGTAAGGCAAACATGGGTGCAGTTGCCAAGTTTCAAGGGGAAGATTTGATTATAGGAAACTGAGAGTGGATAGAAATAAGATTTGATTGTTTTAATAGAGAAGCCTGGGATGGTTCAGAGAAAGGATAAAGGTTATGAAAAAGGGTTATTAATGCTCCCATTTTCTATTGTAAAATTAGAGTCATAAGTAAGACTTTTAAAGAATAGACCAGGTTAATCCAGTCAGGTAGGTATTTGTTACCTTTAAATAATCAGAAGAAAAGAGATCCATAATTTTAGATGATAATACCATCCTATGCTTCCACTTAATCTGTCTCTCTCTCCCTCTCTCCTTCCTTCCTTTTTTCTTCCTAAATGAATGAACCCATGAGTATTTATGGAGCTGAGGTGACCCTACCCCTGCTGGCATCATCTAAGGACACAGGTTTTCAAAAAGATGTTGTAGCGATCTCCTGGTCACTGTGATGGCAGCACAGGGAATGGGACTGAGTCAAAGAGGATTAGATACTAATCCAGAAAAAGCTGCTCATTCAGTAGATTTCATTAAAATCTTACGTTCCATCTTATTGTATATACTGTATATTGTTTCAAGGCAGAAGATCATAGAAGGGATAGGCAATAGGAATTAAGTGCTTTGTCCAGGGTCACACAGCTAAAATTGTCTGAGGGCATATTTGGATGCAGCACCTCCTGTTTCCAAGCCTGACTCAATACACCGAGCCACCTAAGTGTTCTTGCCACTTGGTACCTTTTAAAATGAGTGACAGCTTTCCAGTGCTTCTTCTTTACCCATCCTTCAAGCAGTTGGGAATTCTGTGAAGCTCTGTCTTTGACTTCAGGTGAGTGGGTCAAGGGCTTTTCTCCCTCACTCCAGGCAAGTTTGGTGGCTGCTAACATATGGCATTGAAAATATGTGCAAACTAGGTGAATTTGAGAATGAATCTCAGGATCCTATCATAATCAAATTAATATGGACATTTCCAACCTTGGAGGCAAGCTCATAAGTTTAAGAGGTCAGGAACTCCAAGATCTCTTAATGAATGATGGCTGCACTACAGGAGATATGCTATTCCTTGCAGCTATTAAAAATGCTTCTCAGAAGAGATAAACCTAAATCATGGGCATTTTAGGAGATATATACTTTAAACATCTCTTTTGTGTTGAAGGAAACAGAAAGCTGTCCAGTACCTAATCTACATTACATTGTACCTTGAATAAATTTTAACATTCTTTTGGGGGAGGCCCTAGACATGATCCCATCTTAAGCTTTAAATTATTTTCTCTGAGGATCCACAGTGAGGGAATGTAAGTAACCAGAGTTTTGAGAGGGAAAGGAATAAACATTTATATAGTTCCTATTATGCACTAGATTCTTTGTTAAGTGTTTTACATATATTATCTCTTCTGATCTTCACAACCCTAGGAGGCACATACTATTATAATTCTCATTTTAAAGTTGAAGAAACTGAGGTAAACAGAGTTGAGACTTGCCCAGGATCACTTAGCTAATAAGTCCTGAGACCAGGTTTGAATTCAGGTCTTCTGGACTCAACAGTGACACTTATTGCAGATACTGAGCCATCTCTTTAGAGGCTAATTTCCTCCAGGACTGAATTCAAGCCATATCGACTCAAAAAAAGAGAGGGCACTCCAGGTTACCTAGATTCAGCAGGTTGGTTCAATGAGGTAGTTATCCTTCATTATCTATTCACTTCTTATGAATTAGAATTTATTTTTGATATACTTCATATTTTCCTATGTTAGACTATAGATAAAATTGGCAATGGGGATGAAGGGGAATGAGATTCAAAGTGAGGTGTTAATGTGTAGATGAAGGTAAACCATAGAGTTAAAAATGAGAAAGAAGGGGAAAAATAAGCATGAGAGTGAGTGATAGCCTGGGAGAAGAAGAAAGGGCAGAGTGACCAGAAATTTTGGTAAATTCAAAGAACACATTCCTGGGGATAAAGCCAAAGGAGAAATTGAGAAAAAAAGGAGGGGGTGGTAAGAGAGAAGAATCATTCCTCTAGCACTAAACCTGGAGAACTAAGAAGGATATGGTTGACCACTGAGAAGGGAAAGGCTATGGGACAAAATAAAAATGAAGGGAAAGATATTATTTTCTCATTTTACCTGAAGTTAAACTTTCCAGACCAGAAGAGAAAAGTAAAAAAAAAAGTAGTAGGTAGGCGTTTTCTATTTTTCCCCATTCTGCTCTTTGAGGCTGAAGGTATAGTTCACAAATGAAAAATCCTAACTTTTCCCTCAGCAAAGTAGTATGAAACATAGTTTATTTGCATGCAATAAGCTCCCTCCACTACTTCTGCAAGAACCATTTGAAGACTATTGCAGCCTTATAATTGTTTAAAATCTTGGGCCTGATAGTGCTGCAATGCCTTAGAAATTGTTGAGGGATACAGTGTAAGAAAATCTAGCTATAGAACCTCTGGCAAGAGAGTCCTCCTGCCTATATATTTGCCTGTCTCCACCCATAGATTCTGGGGGTGGTCTCTGTTTATTTGAAATAATTTGGTCTTTTATTCCTATCCCTGATAAACGTGGACTTCCTTCAGCTGACATTGGGTATAGAAGGCCCACAGATACAAACTAGATATGCACATATATTAATAGAAATGCTTATCATAGATGAAACTGCGTATCTGATTTTCTTACACTGTACCCCTCAACACTTTCTTTTCCAGAAGTGATTCTGGCTTCCCACTAATCCACAAGGAAGACGCTCCATTTCTCAACTATTGACATTCTCTATCAACATTCTCTCTGGTTGTCCCCCCATTCCTGGAATACTCTTTCTCTTCTACTTTGTCTACTAACCTCTCTAGAATCACTTATATTCCTACTAAAATCTCATCTTCTATAGCTTTCCTTATCTCCTCTTAATTCTAGGACCTTCTTAAAAAAATTAGGCCTTCTTTATGTTAATTATTTCCCATTTATCCTGTATAATGCTTGATTTGTATATTTCTTTGTGTGTTGTCTCCATTAAATTATAAGGTCATTGAGGGCAAGCACTGTCTTTTACCCCTTTTTTTCTATATCTCTAGCACTTAGCATAGTGCCTGGAATATGGGAGATACTTAATAAATGTTTAATGAATGATTGGGATAGCAGGCTCAGATACAAATAAAGAAAAGTCAAACAAAATTCTATACTATGCCAACATTTTGGTTTCTTAATTTGTAAGCCAAGAAGATAGAATCAAATGTTCTTTTAAAGTCTCAGTGAATTATAAGTATTACTTTGACCAAGATGGAAGTCGTCTCACTCAGACACAGATGGAAATGTAATACTCTCACAGAACTTAATAAAGAAATCTAGGAACTCTCTTCTAGACATTTTTGAAAAAAATTCTGTTAAAATATCTGTCTAGAAATAGGAAAAAATTCACGTAAAAACAGAATCACTTCTCTATTCAAAACTTTTTTTTTCTTTTTCATACCTGTATGTGTTTATAGTTAGGCATGACTTTGGCTCTTGTCTAGTTTTCCAGGTTTTGTTAGAGAAAATCTAAATGAGCAAAGGATTTCTTACAGGTCACAAAGTCTTCAAGATGCTTCTTTTTGTAGGTGATACTGTGCTAATTACATAAATTCTCAGAAAGTTTCATAGCCTTTTAAATCAGATTTATCAATAAGGAGTCTAAGTAGACTACATGCACATAAAAAATCAAATGGATGGAGTTTCTATTGTCCAAACTATGATACATATTCTGATAGACAGACTCTTAGTATATGTTGAGAATATGCTACATATGGATAATGATTTTTACAGGTTTGATTAGGATGAATAAAACTGGTTGGATTATAATTTGGAATACTGTCTGGGACTTTTAATGACTGGAAGCTTTTCCCTTTAAGAAAAGCCCACATTTTTAATATTAATATTCTTATGGAATTTGGAGTATGGAACATGCATAATATGCCACACTCACAAAAAAATGGTCACCCAAAGGGCAGTGGTGGATTTAAAAGTCATCACCAAGTAAGAAGTCTGATCAGATAAAAAAGCTGACCGTTGAATATGTAGCAAGAGTAAAGGAAAACACATGGAGATTTGATATGCTTCATTAGTACTCATGATATAAAGAAATCCAGAGAGTCATGCTGTATAAGAAATCATGAATATATAGGTACTCCTACACTTGGATGGGGTATTAATATCAATGATCACATGAAGCATGAAGGAAATTAGAAGTCATTTTTTGACATTTCATATTAATTCCCTTTCTCCCAGGAAAATAAATGTACTTATTTCACAATCCAAAACTAAAATATCCTCTCCCTCTAGCCTTTTCTTCTGATATCATAGCTATAGCTTCATCTCTGAAATAATTAGTTAAGAATATTTACATTTCATTTTACCTATTAGGTCAAGGGTTAATGGACCAGAATTTCAACTTCTCTCTTTCTTTCATAAATATTGATAAGGAAACTTTATTGTAGAACCTGAGTTACAGACTTGCTGTTTATTGTTTTATCAATCCACCTTTCTGGCTTTATTTTTCATTATTTCATTTGCTCTTGGATTGAGCTAAACTAGCCTTCTTGCTGTTCTTAACATGTTAACTTTGCTTATCTTATCTGTGCCTTTTTATAGTTTCTGCTCCAAGCCTGGAATGTATGCCTTCCTTAATTTTACATCCTAGTATGATGAATTTCCTTCAAAGCTCAAATCAAACACTATCTTTCCCATGAGACTTTTCCTTTTCCATCAATGCAAGGATGTCATCCCCCACAAAATACCTTGCATTTATTTTTATATAATTTTATATGTACTTATCCTCCTATTGAATGTAAGTTCCCTGTGGATAAGAACTATTTCTTTTGGGGTTTTATATAATTAGAACAGTACAGTGTCTGGAAAATAGTAGATTCTTAATGATGCATATTGGTTAGTTGACTGATCAAACTTAAAAATTGATTTTAATCAATCACTTGGTTCATGGATGGATAAAGCTCCTGATGAATTGCACCTCATTTTTAATGAATTTATGCTATCATTCAATCAATCAAAATCTAGCATTGTCATAAAGGTAGATAAAATAAAAAGTTCAAGTGAAGATTATAAAAAAAGATTTCATATTTTTAAAGTTTGTCAGAAATTCTGGTTATTCATTTGACTGGCAAAGACTATTCTGCATAATCTAAACCATTCAATATATTCATACTGAATTGGTCATTTCTACCAGAGCCATTCTGAATAACGTGTGATTGAGCTAAAGAGCACCAACTTGCCTGAAAGTGCTTTTGGAATGATTCTCACTATTCAACTTCTATCAACTCTGAAAACAAGGTTGCTACTCAATCTTGTTTTTGTTGTTTGTGAATTAGATTGCTATTTATAAATCAAATATTCCAAAAGAGAGGAGAATATGACCTATCCAAAAAAACTGTCAGCTTGCTTTCTCCTTCTTGCATAGAAGAGCATCAGGGATTCTCTTGTCTGAAGAAAGGAGGGAAGAACAATCTCAACAGTAACCCTCTCTGCCACCAAGTATACTTTACATTAGCAGCAAAGAACAATCAAGTATTTGCAGGAACCTCTTTCTTCTGTGTATTTAAATCTATTCTATAAGTGAGAAGGTCTGATATTTGACACTTGACAATGACTAGAAACAGCCTTTTCCATGAGTGACCTTTGCCTTTACCCATAACTACATTTACTTTAGCTGTGAGACTATGTATTTTTTGAGGGAGTGCAGGACTGGTGGAGGTGAGTGGAAAGGAGGCCAGACTTTCACTAACATAAGATGCAAGGTAGTAGATTGTATGATTCCTTCCACTAAAACAACTTGTCATTCATTAGTTGAAGTCACATCCTTTTCCCTCTATTTTTCTTAACCTTACACAATATATTGTATTGGTCTGTGTTATACATCTGGAGAATCTTACTAAGGTATTTTGCTAAGGACCCATTGCAATTTGGTAGGATGAGCAGAGAGTTGTACATTTTTTTAGGATTATGGGTCCCTTAATACAGTAAAAATTCACTATGGTTCATCCTCTCTTTCAGAAAGAAAAAGTCGGCCTCAATCTGCTGCCTTGAGCTGGAAGACAGGGAATTGTGAAGCTGATTTGCATAAGGAAAGGTAAAGGATGGAAAAGAGTCTTCCAGAGTCAATTTGGCCAGAGTGCATATATAATTGTGTCTTGATCTTGTGAAGTCTTTCATTGTTCTCAGATTTCATCTTCCAAGAATTATTGTATCATGGGTTCATAGTTTATCTGGATGACATTCCTATTTACTGATCAAGCCTAGTTATTGGCCAAGGTGAAGATGTAAGTTTTTGAGAGGAAGGTGATAAAACAACTGGGACACATTATAGTCCAGGGGTCAGCAACCTTTTTGCCTGTGAGAGCCATAAACGCCACGTTTTTTAAAATGTAATTTCATGAGAGCCGTACAGTGCTGACAATGCACACTCCTGTAACAGCACCTGAAAAAAAATTGACTTTATGGCTCCTGCAGAAAGAGCCATATCTGGCCCTCAAAAGAGCCAAATATGGCTCAAGAGCTATACGTTGTCAACCCCTGTTATAGTCCATTGGAGGGAGTACAAATTATGTTGTAAGGTGAGACCATAAGATAATGGAGGACCTTGATATCATTGAAAGACTTCAATGATTTCCTAGTTTTGTAGGACACTACTACTATTTTATCCCAGTTTCTCTAACATAACCTTTCACCAACCTCCTGAAATAGTTAAAATCATTCTGTTGGACACTGGAAAAATGAGAACATTCTATAAACTTCTATGAAAATTGACCTTGGTCCCAATCTTGATCTAATTGAATCTATGACATAATAACTCTATAACCTATATAAGAAGATTATAATGGACATCTATGCACCCAATATCAAAGAACCTTGCTATGGAGGCAGTTATGTGGCACAATGGACAGAGTGCCAGGCCTGGAGTCAGGAAAATCTGGGTTCAAATCTGGATTCAGACACTTTGTAGCTATGTGACCCTGGGCAAGTCACTTTACCTCATCTGCCTAACCCCTCTGCTCCTCTGCCTTAGAACTGATATGGCTATTGATTCTAAGACAGAAATTAAGAGTTTTAAAAAACAACAACTTTGCTATGGTCTCCCAAATAATGATCCAGTGCAGATTTTGCCCAGGGAAACATATTCCAAAGGAGAGGAGAATATGATCCAGTGAAATCATGCACCTACTACAAAAAAATCTATCACACATTCAGCATGTTTTATCTTTCACACATGGAAGTGCATTAATAGTTATTCCCCTTGTCCTAAAGAAAGGAGACAAGCATCCTCTCCTCATTAGTCTTTTCTCCCACCAATTAGAGCTCAGTCTAATAGTAAAGGTGAGTCCAGTTTGTTTGCCTTGGGTAGACAAGAGGAATCACATTATATGAGAGAAAGAAACTTTGGGATCAACTACACATGTGCAGTTTGAAGGAATCATCAAAGGGAACTCAGTATCCCTATAATTAACTGTATTTGCTCACAATACCTCTCAGATCATCTGAAATCATATCTGCTAGGTAATATTTTTGGTTTTGATTTCAACAGATATAACTTTACTACATTGTGGATTAGTGGAAAGAACACTGGATTTAGTCCTTACGTAACAGATTTTAGAACTGTTAAAACATCTTTTATTAGTGTTCAGTTATATCCAATCTATGTGACGCCATTTGGGGTTTTCTTGGCAAAGATACTGGAGTAGCTTGCTATTCCTTTCTCCAGCTCATTTTACAGATGAGGAGACTCAGCCTAACCATTAAGTGACTTTCCCAGGATCACATAGCTAGAAAGTGAGCCTGGATTTGAACTGAGTAAAACGAATCTTCCTGACCTCTAGTCCAGAGCTTTGTCTACTACACCACCTACTTGCCTATTAAAAGACTTTATAAAGTCAGCTAACCTAATCTTTTCATTAAAACTGAATTTTTTAGCCTGGGTTGCACAGATTACCAAGATCTCTATGGGTAAATTCCAGGGAAGCAGACTGTGAGCTTGGAAATTTTAACCGTTTCAATATAATTTATTTTTTGTTGTAATATCTTTTATTTAATGCATTAAAAATATCATTCTGAGACAGAGTCCATAGGTTTTATCAGTGTCAGAAAGGTCCATGGCATAAGAACTTTTTCAACAACCTTTGTAAACTATTCTTTTCACAGGTATGAATGGTGAGATCCAGAGAGATAAAGTGAATTGGCCAATGTTACAAAAGCATTTAATAAAAGAGCATAGATTTGAACCTTGGTCCTCTGTCTACAAATATAGGACTATTCCTATTGTATCACCAGTCTTCATGCATTAGGATGAGTTTCATCTCTGTTACTGAATACCTCTGTGGACCATGTGAAGCTATTCTTCTCTTTAAAAAAGTTTAATTAATGCCTCTTATTTCTGCATCTTGGTCATTTCTGGACACACGTCATCCTAACTCATCTGATGACAATTCTGTAACAAAGATTTAGGCAAAACCAACTGACACAGAAACTGCTAAGTAGCAACATCCTGCACCCAAAGTCCTCCACCTCTTCAACGAAGGAATGGAGGCTTCTTTTCTTGTTTTTTTCCCTTTTGTAGATCATTTGTTCATACAATTACACAACAATCACCTTTATTTTCACTCCATTTCCTTTCAGGCATTCCAGTTTAAGCATGTGCAAGATGAGGGGCAATACTAGGTCATTTCTGCAATCTGTTCCAGGTTCAAATCTTATGATTCCAAAATGCTAAGACAATATAATCAGTACATAGATGCACTGTTAATGGAAATACACAGCTGTCACCCTTACAGACCTGGCAATTTATAGGCATTTCACCTGAGTCAAGCCTACTAAATCTGCACTACAGGGGTTGGATGCCAACAAGCAGGCATCAACAAAAAAGGTCCACATTGCCTCAGTTTGTACAGCCAAAATAAGTTTTAACTTGGAGAGGTGTCTACTTGTTCATGCCTGAAGAGCTCTCCAAGAGAATCCATGTATAGACTGTCTTACAAGCTGGGCTGCCACTCATACTTACTTCAACAGTGGAAAGAACACTGAATCTGGAGTCAGAACCTGGTTTCAAATCCCAGTCCTGCCACTTATTAAGCTATATGATCTTAGGCAAGTAACTTTATTTCTCTGAACTGCAATTTCCCATAAAATTTACATAATAAAATGTTAATAATCTATTTCACAAGGTTGTTGAGAGAAAAGCACGTTGTTATACACAAAGGGCTTTACAAATGACTGATTATTAATAATAATTCTATCATTTCCAGGAATATTGGTAGTCATGCATAAAATTGGATATTTGCCTTTATGACTAATTGCAAAATACGTGACCAGGCAAAGGATACCACAGAGAAGTTAATAAGTTTGTTGGATGTGGCAATACTGCCTCTTATAGACTTTCCCCTATTCCAGGGTTATATGATGTCCTATTAGTTGCCCTGACCAAGAAAGTTTGTTTTCCTCCTGTGCAGGACTTTCCACTAAAAGCAGAGATGATTTCCATTTTTGAAAAGAGATTTTCAATTTCAGTAGTTTCTCTTCCAAACTCACCTCCATCTGAATTCTTTAGTTTGTCTCACACTTATGGATGTACTATTAAAACCTTTATTAAAAAGTAAAAATTCCACTTGGCATGGTTCATCAACCACAGTTTAATGGAAAGGCAGTAGACATTCACCAGATTCTTGAAAAGTATCATAGGTCCCACTTAAAACCTGTTTTATACTCCTTTCCACCGTGGAATTCTAAGTAAAATTTTATGTGACAACCACAAACTTGCCCTTTTATCAAAACTGTTTTTTATTCCCAGGAACATTCATTCAACTCAGTGCAGTTTTAGTCACTGAGAATCACCCATGGGAGTTAGAGGATACCCAGGAAAATATGCAACATCTCCATACCATACAATACAATGAAACTTTGAAAGAGTTGCCTTAGAAACAGACTGACAGATGAGTATTTCCTTTCCTTTGGCCCCTCTTTAAAATTTTTGTCCATCACTGATACTATTGCTTCTATTTCCTCATTTCCCTCTAAGTTATTACTCCCCTTGCACTCTGACTTCCATGGAGTCACTCAACTGAGACCGACCTCTCCAAGGCCACCAATGATATTATTAAATCTAGTGGCCTTTTTCCCCAGACCTTATACTTCTTGATCTTTCTGCAATATTTGATTATTGACCACCCTCACCTTCTAGAAACTTTCCTCTTTTATAGACTCTATTCTATCCTTATTCTTTTCCTCACTCTCTGAACCATCCTTCTTAATCTTCTTTATGTTAGCATCTTCTAAGAAGCATTTGCTTTCATGATCATCTCACCAGCTTCTATGAATTTGTCATCTCTATTAAGAGGACCCCAAAAACATATCCAGTTCTCATTTCTTGCCTGAATTCAAGTTGTTTACTATAACTGCTTGATAAATATCATACCTCTTTGTCCTATCTTATTTGAAATGCAATAAAAATACATTATATCTTTCTTTAAATACCTCTCTCCTCAACATCCTATTTTGGTGGAATGTATTGCCATTCTTTTGGTTACTCAGGTTCACAACCTTGGAGTCATAATTGACTCTTTAAAAATGTCATTTGTTTATTTCTTACATTAAAATTTCTACCTAATTCCCTCCCTCCCCTCCCCTTACTAGAGAAGGTACATTTGACTCTCTCTATCTTTCTCTCTCATATCTTGTTTTTTTATTAATTCTTTCTCTATAGGTAGAATACATATGTTATTCTTCAAATAATATTTCTGTTGTATACAATGTTCTGCTCATTCATTGTCCCTTACCCCTTCCTATATACACTAAGGTGCCTAATCTTAATGATTTTACATCCTCATCAGCTCATATCTGCTCACTTCACCTTAATTCTAGTTCACTACCTCATCAATTCTAATTTAGACTAAAGCAATAACTTATTTTTTGTTAAATTTTGTTTAATTCAATTTTATTTTATTTTCTATTCTGAATTCTCTCCATCCTTCATCATTTCCCTAACTCAATGAGAAGGCAAGAAAAATGAAATCTATTACAAATATGTATTGTCATAGCTATAACTTCTTAATTAGTCTCTCTGCATTCAGTCTCTTTCTCTAAAAACAAATCTTTTCACAGGTATTAATTTCACAGTCTGAAAGCATACATCTTGCCATACTGTATGGTTCAAGAAGTTTCAGTGGATCCTCATTGCTTCCAGAATGAAATATAAACTCCTCTGGGTTGTATGGAAAACCCTTGATAATTTGTTTCTAGCTTTGTTTTTACAGTTGATTATATGCAACTTTTTAAATACCATGTTTAGACAAACTACTACTTGTACATGTAATCTCATTTCCTACCTCCATGACTTTGCATAGTCTTTACCCTCTTTCTTTCATGTCTTCCTCCATACTTGTGTATCTTTTAACCTCTAACTCAGTTAGTGTCTAGTACTTAGTAATTACTTTTATTAATGTTTATTCATTTACTATCTACCATATATCTTCCAAGTGGTGGACCATGAATATGTCCCTACTTAATAAAGCAAATAGTGGGCCCATGGCTTATAAATTAGATTATGAATCTTGCTCTCAATCTCTTTTTCTGAGTCAAATTTTAGCCACTGAATCCTTACTCATTCTTCTGGCTCAGAGATGCCTAGAGTCCATGTCATACAAGACTTAAGGGTAACAATGTGGTTGTCATTACAAGCTGATAGAATGGGAACCACAGAAATGCAGAAAGAATAAGTGAATTAACACACAGCTTTCTCACCCTTGAGTTGGAAATGCTCCAATACTATCCTAACAAGTGGTAACTTGGAGATATGGGGAAGTACTTGAGGAAGAGAAATGATATTAAAGCCAATCTTTGTGCTGCCTTCAGCTGAGCAGGGGAAAGGAAAGCATGATGGTATACCCAGTGATTCTTTTTGAGGCTTTATCTTCCTCTCTGACTTAGTGCTTTGCATTTTCTTACCCCTTCTACTTGCCCAAGTTTTGAATCTTTTGTCCAGAGCTTAGACTATGTTATCTGGCCTAGTTTTCTGAATTTCTAACTTCGAAGCTTAGATTATTTCTTGGTTATCTTCTCTTAAATTTTCTTTATTCAACTGTAATTGCATATCACTTTTTTCCATAAGTTTTTGAAATTTTTCTCATCTATGGATTACCCACTAATACCAAGGATACACACTGGCCTCAACATCTGTAGGGGTAGAAATAACAGAATATCCTGTAAGATGTTGAAATGTCCTGGGTTTGCCTTACTTCTGATTATATGTTAGAGATATACACCTTCCATAGGAGCTATGTGATCCAGATTTGAAGAGAGAGAAGTCTTATCTTTTTCTAATGAGTACCTACAACAGAGAGCAATATACTCCCCCTTATACACTTTGAAGACATCTTCCTCTGCCTTTGTACTGTGAGAGGATCTGCTTGAGTATTTTGACCTAAAAATTCAAGAAGTAATAGCAAAGTAGATTCAACGGTACTCAGGGAGCTTTTCTTCTAAATGTGTTATCCTGGCAGATTTTCAACATCCATCTCTCAATAGAAGTTGGGAAATATTAAAATGCTAAACTATATACTATTATGTCCTACTCTTATTGTGTGAACTCCTTTTCACTTAATATAACAAAACATTTTAAAGATCTAGATCACAGAATACGATGAAAAAAGTTCTGTAGGATACATTGTGACTCATATGCATAAGCATATTCATACTTATTAAGTTGTGTCTCCTTTTTTTCAATGACCTGCCCAAGTGACCTCCTTCTGAAGATATGAAAATTATTTAGGCTCATTTGCAATAAATACTATCCATTCCCTTTTCTTCATACTTCTAGATAATATTTAGGCAATGGAAACAGATATTTTCTTCAATTTTTCTAAGTCATCCAAGCAAAGGCGAAATCATCTCCAAGTTTCACAAGTACTATTTTTAAAATACATTGCTTTTTACCACTTATATAAAGTCCAAGGTGAGAAACCCTTTTTAAAATATGTTGACACTTTGTTTTTGAATGTTTGTAAATATCTCTCCAAACTTAAGCAAGATTCATCTGGCCATTTGAGAAAATAACAATAACAACAATAATAGCTAATGTAAGAGTTATATGGTAGGCACTGTGATGAATGCTTTATTATTATTTTATTTGATCCTCCAAACACTGGAAATGAGGTGCTAATTATTATCCCCATCTTACAGATGGAAACTAAGTCAAAAAAGTAAGTGAACTTAGTTTAAAGGGGGAACATTTCTACTCCCCAATATGGACCACATCAAATTCATACAGGTGTCATTGATTTTTGTATAGATTTACTGAAAAAACAACTCAAGAAAGCTATAATTCTTTGCCAGGGGAACAATTTATACAACAACATTATACGAACAATTTTGAAAGCTGTAAGAAGTATGATCAATAAAATGACCATTTATTATTCCAGAGGATAGATGAAAAATCATGGCATTTGTTACAGAGATGAGGGATTCAGTGTGTGTGTGTGTGTGTGTATACATATATATATATAAACAAAGTATTTAACTATCTGTCTATTATCTGCGCTTTTCATTATTAGACATTTGGAGGAATTTCTTTCATTAGACTAGGCATATTTAATGTAAGAAATTAGCTTTTCTTTTTCCCCAAGGGGTAGAGGTGGGGAGAAAGAGAAAACACATTTTTCTCAATTTAAAAAAAATTGAGTGTTGGGGGTAGTATAGATATAAACCATTGCATGCATTTTCAGGTGAAATCACTATTATTGGTTTCATTTACTTTGTGACAAGAATCTTCTGAAGAAGTGGAAGTAACCTGTAAATATAATGTAAAAAAAAGCACATTGTTATATAAAAAAATAAGAGATTTTTGTACAATTATGTGTTGGACCAGGTAACCTTCTACGAATCCCTCCAGTTCTTAAAATCTGTAAAAATGCCACGTTTCTCTGAATTTCTTTCTTATGTTAATATTTCTTAAAGCACAATATTATTCCATTATATTCGTGTTTCATATTTTTAGCAATTCCTAGCTATGGCATATTTCAATTTCTTTCCTTCATAAAAAAGTGTTGCTCACAACATTTTTACTTTAAATGGTACCTTTCTTCCTTCCTTTGACCTCCTTGGGATGCAAGCCTAAAAGAGGAATTGCTAGGTCCATGAATATTAGGAGTTATTTTCATTTTTTTCCCCTTTTTGGTGAAATGTCTAATTGCTTTCCAGAACTATGAGATCAATTCTACCTACATTATGCTGTATCCAATTCTTTTCTTTTCTCCAGGTTTGAGAATTTCCATCTTTTGTCATGTTTTCCAATCTGCTGAGTTTGAGGTAGATTCTTGTGGATATTTTAATTTATATTTCTCTTTTTTACTGATTCTGAGAAATCTTATGTGTTGTTAATAGTCTGCACTTGTTTTGCATAACTTTTTAAATATACTTTGGTCAGCAAAATATTTTTTAAATGACTACTATAGGCCAGGGATTGTGGTGGGTGCTGGGGATTCAAATATTAAAAAAATGAAATGATCTCTATTCTCATTAGGAAGGGCTTTATGTAGAAGGTGGTGCCTGAGCAGTATTTTGGAGAAAGTGGATAATTTTATGATATACATTTAAGAATGAAGTGCATTACAGAAGAACATCCATTGCCAAGGTATGGAAACAAGAGATAGAGTAAAAGGAAGAGAGAGGGCATTTTGGCTACACTGTAAATTTTAGGAAGGAGAATAATGGATATCAAAGCTAGAAAGATAGGTTAAGGTCAATTTGTGAAGGCATTTTAAAGCCAAAGTCATTTGTATTTTATGCTAGAGGCAATATAAAAGTACAGAACTTTTTTGAGTAGAGGAATTACATAATTAGATGCCTCCACACTGAAGACGACTTAACTGAAGTATATATATTAAAAGGTATAACTTTTCCTTGTTGTCATATGCATTTTTGAAATCCATCAAATTAAAAACACAAGAGTTCAGTGTTATGTGTGTATGACACAGAACTCAGCATCCAATAAACATGAAGTTGCCTAAATTTGGGGAAATGAACCCAGTACAGTTCTTCTTATCAAGGTATCATGCTCTAAGTCAGACAAGAGTCAGATGTATGTGCTATCACAAATGAAACTATATGAAAAATATTTCTTGTTTCAAGTAATTTGTACATTTGTGTATTTTTGTGATTTATATGTTACATACCTATTATCTTTTCTTTAATCTTGTTCTAGTCTTTCCTACCCTCAGTATCTTTGCACATGCTATCCTACTCATTAGGAATGGCTTACCCCTTGCTCTCCACTCTTAATTCCACCTATTTCACTGTTTTCATGATGATCCCTTATTCCTTTATTTTCTCATGCCACTCTGACCCTTTATATGCTGTCAAGAATTTTCTATGCATTATAGGGATTAAATTTTAAGATCCATGAGGGGAAAGACTGCATACTTTTTTTTCATCTGAAACCAAGTTCTCTTTTTTTTTCAGTACCTGACATGATATCTTGTGGATAGTAAGAGCTTAATAAAATATTGATGAATTGAAACACCTCAAATTGACTCCTTCTTCCTCTTTGATACTCCCTTTTCTTCTTAGTGTCTGTGACACCATACTCTCTTAGTTCTTCTAATTCTATGACTGCTCCTTTTTATCTTCTTCACAATCTTATGTTCCTCTTTCCATCACTTTAAGGTGAATATTCTATAATATTTTGCTCTTATACTTAGGTCTTCTCTTTCAACTATATCCCTTGACAATTCCTTGAAATTTCATAGCTTTCACAACTACTTTGATGTATATTTATCTTAAATCTATTTTCAATAATATACTTTTACAAAATCAGTCCTCAAATCTAAAATTTGGACAGACCATTAATAAACTGGAAATTATCCAGAGGAGAACAGTCAGGATGAAGAGGAGTAGGTATCAAACTATACTAAAAGAAGATTACTAGAAGGATCTAAAGATGTTTAACCTCATGAAACAGTAATTAATAAAGACTATACAGGATTTCCTGAGAAATCTGAAGAATGAAGAATGATTAGATATATTTTGCTTGGCAAAAAGAATTGTAACTAATGGATAAAAGCTAAGGGGTTTAAAACTTTTAAAACTTCAGCTCAACATGAAGAAAAATTTCCTAAGAATTAATGCTGCCCAAAATAAGAATGATCTCCATACGAGGTTAGTGAGTTCTCCATTGATGGAAGTCTTAAAAAATGAATCTATATGACCTCCTTTTTTAGTTCAAGAGATTTTACATTTTGTGTAAGATACTAGAATAGCCAAATTCTGAGGTCTTTTTAATCAATAAATCAATCAATTAACATTTATTAAGTGCCTACTCTGTTCTGAGCTCTGTAATAATTGCTGGGAGTACACAAACTGGCATAAGACAGTATCTGCCCTCTGGGAGTTTATACTCTAATTGGGGGAGGCAACATACAAACAAATTTATACAAAGCAAGCTATATACAGGACAAATAAGAAACAAATAATGAAGAGAAGGCATTAAAATTAAGAGAGGTTCAGGAAGGCTTGCAATAGAAGGTAGGGATTTATTTGAGACTTAAATGGATTCAGTGAGGTCAATGGGCAGTGAGGAAGAAGGAGAGTGTTACAGATATGGGGAACTAAAGAAAATATCCATAGTGGGAAGATGCAGTGTCTTGTTTATGAAATAGGTCAGAGGCCAGTTTCTCTTGGTCAAAGCTTATTGCTCAGGAATAAAGTGTAAGGATACTGGAAAGGTAGGAGGGTTGTAGGTTCTGAATGTTCTCTCACAGCTCTATTGATGGAAGATTTTTCAGTCAGAACTATTTTAATAACACAAAACATATTCTATTTGGTTATTTGGAATTTTTAGGGACTAAGGCTTCAGTACAAGTTACTTTTCAAAAAACACCTACTGTTCATGACTAATGAACTTGTGTCTCTTTGAGGGTTACCACTAGCTCTACAAAGCAGGGAGAAAGAAGAAGGGAGTTTGTTCATTAGAACAAAAGGTCCAGTTTAGAGATAGAAGGACAGAGTTGGAATCATTGTGGTAAAGTAAAGAGAACATGTATTGAGTTCAAAATATAAGAATTGTACTCTGTTCCTAATTCTGCTACTAGCTATCTTTGTAGATGTGTAAGGTTATTAAAATTCCTTTAAATTCCAACATTTTATTATTCTCTGTAACTGAACCAAAAAATAAGGTTTTAAAAAAGCCAGAACCCTAACTTAGCAGCAAAGGAATAAAACATATCATTATAATGATTATAGAACATACCAACCTATCACTTAAACAACCTTAGCCAACAAGGCTTATATTACATTTATCCAAGATGAGTACCAAATCAATAGAATATTCTTTAACCTCCAAGTCACCCTATATTATAGCTTGGAAGAAGGTTACAAAGGCAGGTCTTTGTTTTCCACTTATATCATTGTCCAGAAATAGGAAAAAAGTAACAAATAACTGCAACTTAAAGATTGATGTCAGTAATATTTAATCAATTTCATTATTTAAATAGTTATTGATTTACCTCAAATTCCAATGTAAGACTTTCCAGAGACCTTTTATTTTTGCCCAGAAAGGGAACACGTACTTGTTCATGAATCATTTAAAAAGGTATGGGACTGTTGTAACGGTGCATAGTTATACATATACATTCGTGCAAAAAATGATGGAAAGAAAAACACTGGGTAAATCCAATTCCCATTATCAACTCAAAAGACAGTTAAAAATAAAAAGTCTTGCTTTCCTGATAATTTGCCTGAGGAGATAATTCTTTGAACCAAATGCTAGCAGTGTTCTACTCAGCTTGCTTGGAGATGTACATTATCTACAAATATAGGGGAAAAGTAATTTTCTCAAATATGTTACTGAACTGTTTATAATCTCTTTAAAGTGACATTAATGAAGACTAAATACTTAAGAGAGTACTTTTGGTAAGAGTAACCATTTTCAACATCAGGATGGATATTCCATTTCTCTATAGTATTTTTAAAATTTTCTATATGTTATCTTCCTTTCATTATGTACACTTATAAGTCTCCTGAACACATGTGAAGGGAGATGACCTTTATGAGAACTACATGCTGCACAGCCCTTTGTGGAATACAGGAGATGATGATGGTTGCTAACATGGACTCTGGTTGGAGGTAAGCAGGTGAGCATTTGCAGTCTACCTTGCAGAGTGAGTGGGTACCAACTTTGGTGAGAAATATGGGATATGGGGGGGATTCAAACAGGCAAATGAAAAAAAAAGAAGAGACAGATGTAGAGCCAGGAAAACGATTCTAACAGAAGATTTCTGTTCCTCTGAGCCAGGAAGCAATGGCTGCAGTCATCTTCCCCTAATCTTCTGAGAAGCCAGAGTTAAAAGAATTCACTGGTTCACAGATCTGGTGCTGAGAGTCACTGCCCATTGGACTCTTCAGCTCCTAGGATGGCTACCTGGCTGGCTGGCTGGATAGGTGAGGTATTGATGCATTTTGGCCCTCCTCTATTTTGCCAAAGTATCCAAATACAGCAGGATAAAGAATGCCAAAAGAGTATATAGACTAATCTGTTTTTCCTGTTCTCCTAGCTTGTGGTACCCATCCAGCCTGGGAAAAGGATCCTAGGAAACTCAATCTACATTTCTTAGAAGTACAGCATACTTTTTTGGAAACAATTAGGTGATGGGATTGTTGTTGCTTTCATTTTAGCTTATTAAAAAGAAACTTTACAGTTTAATTTGAGAAAATGTTCTTTCTCGTTGCAATCAGATTAATTCTGGCTGGTCATGGGAAGTTCAGAGGAAAAAACAGAAGTTTGCAAACGGTATCTGGATAGTCAACTCAAGTAAGTCTTAGGAACCTGGATTTGGCAGTGGGGTACTACATGTGCAAAATAAAAGATAATTTTACCCTTCAGAATCATTTCAGTACAGTAAGCTGTTAAGAGAGAAATGAGGACATAACGTTTGAGTGTTTGGATTTGCACCTCCCTCATGCCACAAACTGCAAGGTTTCATCTGCCAGAAACAAATGGAAACTTTTCACAATGCTTTGTTAAGTGTCTATCATCCAGACAAGTTGCCAACAATGCTTAAAATTGCAAATGCAAGTTGTTTGCTGGGGCGTATTAGGTAATAGGGCAGATTTATAGTAGCAGGTAAGACTGACACAAAACCACTAGCAAGATGTACCACATACAAGTAAACAACTTAAATCGGAGAAGCATCTGGGAGAAGTACCGGCATATGGGTGTATATTTTGTTTCAAATAAAATGTTGGCTCTAAAGCTAAAAGGGAAAAAAGTCCTCTCCCTCCTTTGCCCACCCACCACCCCAAGGCACATAGTAAAAACAGAGTACTTTCAAATTCACTGTCTGTTTGTTGCAGGAAATAAGATGTAATATAGCCGTCTGTTACTGCAGTGAGTCCACAGCCCCTCTTGTCAACATGCCTTTGGCTAGAAGATATGGAAAAAGCTTTTGCCAAACCATTCATCCTTCCTGACAGGTGCAGAAAAAAATGAGTAGGGGACGACAGAGGTCCCAATATTTATAGGCTTGCCTCAATCTAAACATGGCTTGAAAGGACTTTTGGTCCTGTGGCTTCTTGCAAACATTTCAGGAATTGCCATTGTTTAAGACCAAGAAGGTACTTCATCTCAAAGTTCCAATGAAAGAGGGCTCTGCTTCAGATTACATAATTTTAATTATGCCTTCCCACTGGCATTTTAGCAGGTGGCATTGCGGTGATCAATGAAGTACTGGCATCTGCGCATCCTTGTATATTACTCTAGGCTGCCAGGCCACTGATCGAGAATCATATTATGGTCACCATCAATTTTAGATTCTAATAAAAACCACATCAATGGGTACCTTTCCTCATTTTGAAGCCTAAGAATGGTCCAAAATAGACTTCTCTTTAATGAGGAACTCTTTGTTCAAATATCTTCCTCCTTCACACTTGATTCTTAAACAGAATCTCTTACCTAGCAATGCCATAAAGCTGGCTTTCTCGCCTCAGGACAAAGTACCTAGAACAGTAGGTACTCAATAAATACTCCTTGACTGATTAGCACATTACTGCATAATGAACTAAGCTGTTTGGATATTTCAAAGCTTCCTTTTTATAAACTGATTTCTATTGCATATCCATTACAATACTTCACTGATCCAAAAGACATAGGAAGCTTTTCCATTGTCATTAGCTATTTCAAATACATTTTCTGAATTGGAATGTAAAAAAATAAGTAATTTCTTTTTGTACAACAACACATTTGTGAAGCCCCTTGAGATTTACAGGGTTCTTGCCATAGTTAATGCAAATTCAATTAAGGCAGCTGGGTTGCACAGTGGGTAGAGCACTTGCCTGAGTAGGAAGCCTTAAATTCAAATCCCATCTGACTAGCTGTGTGACCAGGGGCAAGTCACTTAACCTCTCTCAGACTCAGTTTTTCTCATACATAAAATGGGGATGACAATAACCCATAACTTATAGGGTTGTCATGAGCATCAAATGGGATAGTCAGTATAAGATGCTTTGCAAATCTTAAAATGTTATAGAATTGCTAGTTATTATTATTATCATTACCATTATCATTATCAAAGTGAGGAAAGTGAGGCTCCTAAAGGTTAAATGACTTCTATATAATTATTTAGTATGAAGTATTAGAGCCTCTTGTCTAATTCAAAGGCTACTGCTTCTTCCACCACACCTTATTCCCTGTCAGTGATGGACAAACTATGGCCTGCGGGCCAGATGTGGCCCCCAGAAATGTTCTATCCTGCCAAGAGACATTATTCCTAATCTGATGAATACAATGAGTAGGATACAGTACAATGAAATTTCAAAAGAGTTGCCTTAGAAGCAGACTGAGAGATAAGCATTTCCTTTTCTTTGGCCACCTCTTTAAAACATTTGCCCATCACTGCCCTAGGTAATGCATTATCATATATTTACAGAGGCTTTTTTGCTAACTTCTTCTTAGAATGTACATTCTTCTACAAGGCAATCTCTACCACCTTTTAATTCTATATTATCTCAAAGGAAAACAAAACTTCCAAAACTGGAAGAAAGTTGGCCTCAGGAGTCACCTACAGCTGGAGTCATTGCCTTGATCTGTCTCTTGGAAAGAACTTGGGTGGGTGGATAGCTGGCTTTCTCTTCCTGTCTTCTGGAGAGAGTTTAGTCCTGGTTGAACAAGTCCTGGCTGAGTGGAGTAACAGAGCAATATTTAGTTAGATAGGCTAATGTCTTTTCTATCCTTTTGTATTTCTCTTCTTTTATTCTTTCCACAACTATTGTAAATAAAAGTTATTAAAGGTCATTTAGACTTTGAGCAATAATACTTTGAATCAGAGACCACCATTATAGTTTATAATTTCCATATATTTTAGTCAAACCATTAATTTTTAATTCCTATAAGCAGCATGTGAAATTTCCTCAGGCAAAGGTACAGATGCAAAAGTAAGAAAGGTAGGGGATAGGAGGTGGAATTTGGGAGACACCACATAATACAGGTTGGACTGCAAGAGAAATTGTGAAGAAACATACAGTAAAGGGAAATGACTGGGAATAGTCAGCTTAGCTTAAAACTCTCTTTCAAAAATCAGACTCCTACATGAAGCTGTCTTTAACTATCCTTCTTAACTATCCTTTCAAATCCAGTAACTCTTTTCAGTTTCACACTGATCCAAGGATTTCATTGTATATTTTCTATGTTAAATTTATTTGGACAATTTCTATGTCTTATATGTCTCTATCCATTGGCTTTTGGTTATTTACCAGGAGTCTACAATGTTCAGCATAATTTTTTCCTGAAAAAAACAAAATAAAATTTGACTGAGCACTGAATTTTGAATAGACACACCAAGGGCACTTGAATATGATTATTCAATAACAATAACAATATATAATGTAATATAGCATAACAGCATAGCATAATATAGCATAATTAATATAATGTGATATAACCTAATTTATAATAATATGTATAAAATATGTAATAACATAACATGATATAATAATCAATTGGGTATAATTATTAAATAGACAGCCTGGAATAATGCAGAGATACAAATCATACTTTTAGTTAGGAATCAAGGAAACAAGTCTTTATTAAGTATTCTATTATATGCCTGATCCACTGATGGCTGCTGGGGATACAAAGATAAGAATGAGATAGCCCAAGTCTTCTGAACAGGTCTGATTCTATTGGGAGAGGGAGATGACACGTACACATATATTCAGATAATATATACACATGCATACACACATGTATACACACTAATAGTACATATAAGTCTATATACTCTCGTGTGCACAGCTATGCATGAATATATGTTGCATGTATAGTATATCTAGTATACATATATATTTTTACATAGAAATCCTTGCACACAAATATGGTATATTGTGTTTGTTCACATAGCATTCACACACACAGTAATAGGAGGGGAAGATGGAGGCATTAGTGGCTGGAGAGATAAGGTAAGGGCTCATATAAAAAGTACTGTTTTTGATGGGTTTTGAAGAAAATCCTTCCCCTTCCACTTATTGGGCAAAGGATCTTCAGTTTGCTTTTAAGCTAAATGTTGCACTTATGCCTCACACTGCCTGCTTGCCTCCTAGAGGGATGGGATCCAGATGCATCCCATACATATGTCAGGTTGCTGAGGAGATGCAGTGCCCTCGAGCCCATTTCTTAGAGGGTGATGTCTATGTTATTAACTTGTAGTTTCAGGCCCTTTTTAGAAGAACCTTCAACATGTTATCCATTATCTATGCTGGAAAAACATGTATAACTTAGATTTTACAACAGGACAACACAGAAGAAAGAATGCTAAGCTGAGAACGAAATCTCAATTGAATCTTGCATTTGACATTTACTATAAGTCACAAAGGGGACATCATTTAAACCTTGAATTTCCATTTCTTTATCTTAAAGAAGAACTATAGTAAATTTGCTACTTCCTTAACAGGGTGGTTTTGAGGAAATTGCTTTGCAAACTTGGAAATACGTGTCAAAACAAGTCCAATCAATAAGCATTTTTAAGCACCTACTATATACCAAGCATCATCCTAAACCTCTGGGGATTCTTTGGGGATTCAAAGAAAAGGAAAAAGAATTTCCCCATCAAGGAGCTCTCATTCCAAAGGGGAAAACATACAGACAATTGTGTACAAACAACATATATACAAAATAAATTGGAGATAATCTCAAGGGGAACTATTAACAGATGGGAGGCTTGGGAACCATTTGCTGGTATTGCTGTTATTTCAGTGACCAAGAAATTCTATCTCTCTTCTCAAAAGATAATTCATCTGAATTCACTTCAAGAAATATTTTAGATTTTCAAACTTAGGATCCCAAGGAAAAGGGCTTTTTAACCCCAGCTGCTTTGTCAATCCAAAGACAACTTTTGACTAAACAAAGGCCTGATTTCACAGGATGCACTGCTGCTGTTTCCTGAAACCTGAAAAAGGAGCTTTAGAGCAGCCAGTTGGGTAGTGAGCAGAGAAGCTGCTAGTTCTTTGAGGAGAGGTGGTATGCAGAGTCAGAAGCAGCACCAGGCCCTGAAAGCTGCTGAAACCATCAAAGAAAAGCTTGTCTTTGAAATTATTCTGGGCTGAAAGTCCTTGTGGTTTGCAAATTGGTACTTTCCATGAACCAACACATTATATTCATATTCTGCGAGAGACCTTCCTTGGTCCTTATTGTAATTGCCTTCCTTTTGAGTTAATCTTCAATGAAATCTATTTATCCTTTTAGCACAAAGTTGTTTTAGATTGTTAGCCTCTCAAGGGCAGGGACCTTCTTTGCCATTTATTGTTTCCCTAGCACTTATCACATTTCTTGGCACATAGCAGTTACTTAATAAATGGTTGCTGACTTGAATTAATTATACTATTACTGCAACAATATTCATTAAAATGATGCATTTTCCACTCTGAAAAAAATGTAAAGAGTTTCCATATTCTTTAGGAAGCTTTCTGTATAAAATAAAAGATAGAGTACAAAGGAAGGATATTAGAAATCATTTGATGCAGTGTTTTTATTTTACTTATCTACAGACCACAATGATCTCCTCAAAACTCTTTAAACATTTATGAATCACTAAGTTCTAAAACTTAGATCACCTGGATTTAAACATCTTTTAAAGTACATCAGCTCTGTAGCTATGCCAGACTACCTAACCTTTTAATACCTCCCAGGAAACCCTCTCATGCTCAAAATCACAAAAATGTTGTCAATTTATATCAGGGGAGGAACTTCCACTACTGGAATTTCCCACTCCAAACATCACATCATAATCAATTAAGATATGGGAGGGACCTCTGAAATATCAATTGCAGTCTTACTCTACCATTTTATAGTTGAAGTCCTTCCAAATGTCAATCTAATCAACAGTATATATTTTTTCCACTGATGTTAATCTTCTAACCTAGTCTGAACATTTTTGAAGGAAGAAAAATCCAATATTTAACCTTTCCTTTTATCTCTCATCATATTTAACTATGTTAACTAGCTAATTTAATCAAAGGATCTTAAAGATCATGTTTCCCAAGGGTTCTTAACCTTGACTTCATGGATTACAGATGAATTTTAAGAGTTTTGGGAACTGAATGGTGTCAATGGCACCTTGATTTAGTCACTTGGAAGGTAAAGCACTGGCCCTGGAGTCAGGAAGATTCAAGTTCAAATTCTGTCACAGATATTTTACCATTGTGCAACCCCACCTCTGAAATGAAGATAAAAACAGCATTTGCTTCCCAGAATTATAGTGAGATAAAGTAGGATAGTATTTATAAGGTACTCTGCTAATCTTAAAGTGCTAATATGAATGCTTCTTATTGTAGTAGTTATCTTGGCCATTAGTTTACATTAGTAATTGCCACCTGCATATTTAAAATGAGAATCTTACTTTCATATTCTGCTATTTAAGAATCAAAAGGACTTTTGCTAGTGAATCTAGAAAAGATCAGGACTACATTTCCCTCAAAGAAATATTTACCAATTAGTTGCTCATTTTAAAGACATAGGCAGGGAATTTTTAGTCCAGTTTAATCTATTTCTGGATATCATGGACACTAAACTCCTAGATCATTTTTCTCAAGGCATACCATGCATGGGAGCTACCTTAGTGTCCCAGCTCAATTGGTTTTCTTGGTAGGATAAACGAAGTTTAATCATGCAAAACTTCACCATCCTGACCCTCTATACAAGGAAGACAACTAAAAAGCAAGAAAAAAGGCATACAAAATAAAATACAAATAAAAATGAATTTTAAGAGATACATGGTTTCCAGAGGGCAGAGGAATGTAAAAATGTATTTTTGGATTGATAAATAGAGTTTTGGGTATCAGTGGGTAGCTGCAAACTATTTAATTTCTTTAATGGTTTTCAATTAAGTGGAAAGAATTGAATACATTTAGAGGATGGATCCTTGAAGAAAACTTCTTACTAGGAAACTTTATCTGAATGATTTCTAAGCTAACATCAAAGCCTACTATATTCTTTTTTTGACAAAGAAAATTTCATCAAAAAAGGAATGCAGAAATTGCAGAGCATGTATAAAATTTTCTCAAGCCCCAAAGGGTCAAAAATCACAGCTCTAATTTAGCAGTGTTATTATGCTGAGATCTCCCTAGCAGTATCTCTCTCTTTCAGAGACCTCCATCTTTTCTCTGAATTACCTTAATAGGAAGGATTTTCATTTATTGAGATGAGAAAATAGTTCTGTTCAGCTCATCATTCCACACTTTGAATCAAGGAAATAATGCTACAATTGCGTGAGATGCCATTGGACCTAGGAGACAAGATACTGTCAAGAAAGGACAAGATCTACTTGATAGAGTGGTGTACATGAGGATACCTCTAAGTCCCCAATCAATTTTCTAGGCACTGTTCTCAATTCTTGTTATGGGTGGGAGAACACAATTGGGGAAAATCTGGTGAGAATACCTGAAAAAACAAACAGTAAATAACTATATAAAGGAGAAATCACCAGAGTGGGGATAAATCCCATTCTCTGAAATTCCCTAGTTACTTGTGTGACCTCTGGCCATTGACATTATTTCTTTGGGCATTACCTGATTCACTATTAAAATAAAGATTAGATAATCTCTAAGATTAACTGTAAGTCTAATTAATATCATTTTAGTTTTGTTAGTCCTAAGAACAGTAGTACCTTGCACATAGTAGCATCAAAAAATGCTTAATCTTTTAAAATTCTCATGATTAACTTGGACAATCAATAGCCTAAAGTATTTTTCTTCATATATATAAAGGGCATAGAAGGGTATGACTCATGGAAACAACTTGCTGGGAAATGCTGGGAGTCTGGCACTTTATTAAGGAAGCTGATTTGCATCTATGGCTATGGAAAAAAACGTGGTCCTTCATGAATCTATGACATTTGGAAACTTGAGTCAAATAACCTACATATTGATTTGTACATTATATTATTACGAAAGAAGGATAAAGAAAGAGAGGAGAAAGACACAAAGTAGGAGGAAAGGGAAGAAGAAAAAAAGGAAGAGGAGGGAGACAAAGACTGAGGGTAGAGGAATGTTTATTATTAGAGAGACTTTCTTTACTGGGAGTTACTTGCTCCAATGAAATCAGAGATATGGTATAAAACAAACAAACAAGATACACACACAAGCTACATTGGGTAATGATTTTAAGGAAAAGTTATTAGGAGCATCATCCTAAGTTGTTAGTGGCAGGTAAACTTTAATTTAAAAAATAATGTAACCTCAACATGACTTTTTAAGAGAAGCTTTTATTATTAAGAATCGGCTTTATGGAGAAAACATAACACAAATTCACTCTTCTTGGAACACACCTGGGATTCAGAACTTCTTATTTTATTTTTTGACCTTGAAAACAGCTCTGAACTAATCACTGCCTCCATATTTAATTGGGCTACCTTTCTGGGCAGAAGACTGTCAGCCAAAAAAAAGAGGGGGTGGCATAAATGAATTTATATCCTACTTGATTGCTCATTCCTTTTCAATGAAAAGTAGGTTGTTAAATACAGGCACATTTTACTTCGCTTCAGTGTAGACTATACATAAAAATGGGGATGCGGTGTTTTCTGAATATTACAACCACACTTACTATTTTTTTCTAGGTATGTTATATAAAGTGAGTATAGCAATACATATCTTTATCACAGGCAAACTGACATATTGACAAAGCAATGAAAAATTATCAATGAAAACTCACATGTCGGTTTAAAATAGTGTAAATTTGTCAAAGCAATTCACTATTTCTAGGGTGAGAATGCAGGTAAAGACAGGATAAAAAAAATTGTTATCTCTGAATTTTAAACTACAAAATGATAAACTGAAGTAAACGCTCCATGTTTTCATCAAGACAAAAATTCCCTCATACCAAATTTCATCAAAAACATCTGAATTGCTCAGATCAGAGGGAAATTTTAATCCCATGGTAATGGCAAGACAGGTAGAATTTTCCTTTTGGTTTCTGCTGATTGTATCAGTGCTATTTTTTGTTTTAGAGACACAAAGGACAAATTCCTTCCTTTCTTTCCTTCTTACTAATTTTTTTTAGACACGGTCAGCCTTTCCTTCCAGAAACCTTTGACCTCATTTATTAATTTTAATTTTTTCCCAGAATACATGTCAACACAATTTTTAATAATTATTCTCTGACATTTTACAATTCACGTTCTTTCCCTCCCTCCTGAAGTTTCTTTCATAATAAGAATTTCTCCACAATTTTTCTCCTTTTTTTCCCCTATGCCTCTATATGACTTATAATCACGTCCAACTACCAAAGACTATGGCATATTGCTTGGGATTTCTGTGACTTTGTGGAGCACTGCTGACTCAAGCAGTATAACAAGATGGTTGTTGAACCTTTCATATTATGAGTTTTACACCTGGTTGCTCATCAATCATCTAGGGAACCATTCTTCAGGGAACACAACCCACAGTAAGTTCTGAATTAAAACAGTCTTGCCAATATTGATAGATAGAAAAAATAAAAAGTGGTAGGAGGAAATTTAAGAAAGATTCCAGTTTTTCACAAAGGTCTTATTGACAGGATTTTAAGTATTGCCTCATTAAATGAAATATTAGGTCAATACTTTGTACTTGAACTTAGGGCAATAAATTCATTCTGTCTTAATAGAGAACAATTCTAATATTTAACACACCAGGCTAAATCAGGAGAGTAGATTTCTGGTTTCTCTTTCTTTTGGTGGTTGAATTTAAAATATTTCTTTCTGTTTACTCTGCAAAATCAATTTTCTTTCCTGGCTACTCCCCACTCCATTAGAAAAAAAGAAAACCATTTGCCCCTCAGACACTTTATATTTCTTTTATAATCATCTTAGTCAATCTTGTGAGGTGGAATCTCAAAATTGTTTTAATTTGCATTTCTCTAATAACTAGCAATTTGGAACAATTTTACATGTTGCTAAGATAGCCTTTGTTTCTTTTTTTGAGGGCTGCCTGTTAAATCTTTAAAATTTTTTTTAAATCAGAGACTGTTCTTATTCTTATACATTTGAATCTGTTTCTTATATACTTTAGAAATTTGACCTTTATTAGAGAAAATTACTGCAAAGATTTTTTTCTTCTAAGCATTGTCATGGCATGTGAGAAATAGCAATAGATTTGTTATCAGTGGACTTGGCTTCAAGTCTCACCTCCATCATTTTCAATGTGTCTCATTTAGCCTTTTTGAGTCTTAATTTCTCTATCTATAAAATGGGAATAATACTTATTGCACTCTCATTCTCACCAGGCTGTAATAAGGGTAATAAAGGTTAATGACTCTTAATTTTTTTAGGCCTTAATAGAACTCATTCATTTATTCATACCTCTCTTTTCACAAGTTGTGTATAGATCTAAATAGCACTCAGAGGCCCAGTGAAAATATCCAACCATAATACCTCAAACTAACATGTTATCAACACAAAATATCGAAAGAAGTCATCTTTCAAAGTATAGCTAGAGCTAAAAAGTTGAGAGCCTCACAAAAAATTCAGTACCATACTTAAGGGCTTGAGTTACAAGGAAGACATATATTACATATCAAATAAAGTCACATACAGGTTAAATATGATAAAATGGAATGAGGTCAAGTGACAATATTTATGGAATGTTTTAGATTCAGTATAAAAACAGAATGGAAAATATACCTGATTTTTCTTCTCTATGCCTCTTTAGTGCTAATAATTCAAAGGAGATAAGAAGGAAAGAAAAGATTCTACAGACTTCTCCCATAAACCTCTAGTCTCCACTTCCTTTTCCTCTAATACATCTGTCATACCAATGTCAAACTTGTTTGTGTTTTGGGCAGGGGTTACACCACTGTGGGTTAAAAGTGTCAGTTCTCATCTCAGAGGAAATGGTTTCAAAATGTATCTCTGACACTCTCCATATGACCACTGGCTGGACATATAACCTCTTTGGACTTTGGTTTCCTCGTTGGTCAAATGAGCAGTAGACTACTAGCCTCTGGATTCCTTGAAAGCTCTAGAGCTATGAACCTAATTTTTTCTGTTCAAAATAATTCAGTATTTGTCTATAGGCTGCAGGGTCAAGTTCAATCTATTTCTTGGTATTCAAAGCCCTTCACAGTCTGAGGTTACTCTACCTGTTCAACTATATTTCAAACTATCCCCTGTATACAGTCTAAATTTCAGCTAAGCCAAAATGTTCTATGTCCAGCATTTTTCTGCTTCTTTTTTCCTGCTCTTCCTAATATCTGAAATCTGACTCCCCTATAATACACATGTACTATTCTGTCCTCTCCATCTATTTTTTTTCTACTTTCCCCTGCCTTCTGCCTGTTGAACTGCTATCGATCCTTAGAATCCCATTCTGTGAGCTAATGAAAATTGATTTGACTGGAACCTCCCTAACCCTTAAAATGTATCCATAGGAAGTCTTAATTGACCCAGCTGATAGCCATTGCCCCATCCTCTATTATCTTGCTTGATGGGACACAATCAGATACATTTTCTATAGTCCCACCATCATCCTTTTAAAACAACTCTGAAAATACACCAGTGGTGTCAAACTCAAAATAGAAACAAGGGTCACTGAATGATACATTAGGATCCCTTAAGAATACATATGAACATTTATTGTATTTTAAATTATTTTGTTAAAAATTTATGAGTTGTATTTTAATCTAGTTCGCACCCAGAAGTTCATGCAGGCCACTGGGTCAGGTGTTAGATATGTCTGGTCTAAACTTCCTTCACTGCCTTGTCTCACAGGGGAATTAACTCTTATTGTCACTGAAGCTCTTTGCCTAAAAATTCTATATGGGTTTGAGCCAGAATGGCTTTGGGGAGCCTTGTATTGGAGGGCTCATCCTGCCCATGCCTGGGCTACTTGCCAGCCCATGGAACTGGGGACAGTGAAGTTGGCAGGTATACATGTATGGCGTACCCCTCCCATCCTTCACCCTCCCACCTTGGCCTGTTATGATCCATGATTGCTCCCCTCATGTATCAATGTTGCTTTTGAAAAACAGCTTTGCCTATTTTGCCCTACATTTTCAAATACTGAGTACTTTCTATAAGTCATAATTCAACTCAATGCAATTCAACAAAGATTTATTAATTACCTACTAAGTACAAGGCTTCCCATAATTCCAGAGATGATGTCCCAACTAAAATGGATATGTACCCAAATTAAGTACAAAGAGGTCTTTTGTTTTCATTTTAGTGCCAAACTCTACACTCAGTCTTGGAGCTAGAGGGTTTGCTTTCTTATAATTTTAATAGGTATTGAAAGTTTATAATAGGCGCTCAGAAATTATGAAAGGATACATTTTTAAAGGACTCCAAACTGAAAAATCCCCAGTACGGTTCATTTATGACTCAAATTGTTTAACAGAAAGAAATGAAAGGTTTTTAAGAATTTACAGCTAAACATTATTAAAATTTATGACTATAGTCTTTAAAACTAATAACAATTATTTTATTTACTGAAAAATTAACTGAAAAACAAAGTCTTTGGTTCTGACCTAGTTGACAAAAATTTCATTATTATGAATATATCAAATAATTATATTTATAAACTGGATATACCAACCTCTGTAGAAATCTCAAGAGTTCTCATTAAATAATAATTACAGGAGTAGAACAATGATAAATCTAGTCATCTACAGATAAAATGAAATCTTGCTGAAGTACTCATCTTCAAAGGATCATCTTTCCTATCTAAGGAACAAAGCTTCAAAGCCATTCCTCAGAATGGTTCATGCTTATATGGAAAATTTGACTGTTTTGCCATTTTGTGTTTTTTTGTATGATCATTGTTATAACTCAGCTGAAATCATAACATGCCAGTATATGGATATGTGGTTCAGAGACTGATCTTTAACTAGTAGAGCTGAAAATGGACCTCAATTAAACAATCATCCTAATTGTAATAAGCTCCAAGGAATATACATTTTGTAATTAATTCCAAAAGGCTTTGGCTCTAGCTTTAGAATCTCAGAATCACTGGGTGACTAACTGCATCAAAGTAAGAATTAGCTTGTTTAGGAGCTCTCCTAGGACCAATTACAAGGTGTAGTGCAATTGCCACCTTCCACTGTAAACCTTTGCTTTATTTTATAGCAAATATATTAAACTAATTTTCATTTCATTCAAAATAAGTAAAGTTAACTATTTATATCTCATAGTGAGAGGAAAACAACCTGTAAACAATCAGTCATTTTGTTCCTATTAAGCACCTTTTATCTGCCAAGCATGATAGTAGATGCTGAAGATACCAATACAATGTTTTAATTCCCACTCACAATGAGCTCACACTCATATAGGGGAGATAGGTACATATAAAAATAGATATAATATAAATAGTGCAGCAGCAGTGGCAGCAGTAGATTAGGTCAAGATGGAGAAGTACCAAACACAGGAAGTCCACAAAACACCCTCCAAATGACAGTAAAAGAACAAAAATGTATCAAAACAAATACTGGAGCAGAAGAACCAGTAGAAGAAGGGGTGGAGTAGTTCTCCAGCTCAGAACAATGTCAAGATACAGCAAGGAGGACTCATCTCATTGGGGTATGAGAAGGGAGTGCTGAACAAGCCTCAAAGGGACTGAGGAGAAATATAACCCAAGAGACAGGGGAATGAGAATGGCTGGCTTGGTCCAGCCTGAGGAGAGTAAGAGTGGAGAGCAACACAATAAAGAATAAGCAGCATTGGGAGAAAAATGGCCATGTATAATGCAACCAGAACAGAGGTTTGGCAAGACAGCGCAGGCAGCAGTGGAAGGAACTCAGCCCAACAAGGTCCACCTTCAGCAGGATTAGGTAGAATCCAATTATATCCAGTTGAACTGAAAAGTTGCAGACCTCCATACAGAAGCTCAATCATGCTACTTCTGCAACTTGCTCAATCTGAGACTAAGACAGCTAAGCCAATTCTAGGCATAGTACAAGCACAAATACTTCCCCCACCCCCAGAACAGAGCTAAGCTTTAGCATATAGACAAAGTCAAGGGAAAAAAATCCTCAAATGAGCAAAAGATAGAGATAAGTCTGTTGCTAGAAAAAATAACACACAAGAGAGATGACTAAAATACACACTAAAAAAAAAGGCAGCAATGAAAAAATAAAAATGTGTGAAGCCACTTAGAAGAAAAATTAGAAAAGAAAATGATAGGAAAATCAACAGTTTCCTTAAAAAGGAAATACACTATCTCAAACAGGAAAAAAACTCATTAAGAAAAGAAGTAAAAAACCTCAAAGAAGAAAATTACTCCCTAAATATTAGAATTATATAAACAGAAGCTAACAACATCATCAGACAGCAGAAAACAGTAAATTCTAAAGAATGAAAAAGATAGAAAAAAACTGAAATTTCTCACTGGAAAAACAACTGACTTGCAAAATAGATCCAGGAAAGATAATCAAAAGATCATTAGATTGTCTGAAAGTCATGATAGAAAAAAATAGACCCTGGACACCATATTGAAAGAAATAATTCAGGAAAACTGCCCTGATGATGAACAAAATAAGAAAATAAATTGAAAAAATTCACCAATCACCTCCTAAAAGAAATCCTAAAGCTAAGGACTATAATAGCTAAATTCCAGAAATCTCAAGTAAAGGAAAAGAACTACAAATGACCAGGGGAAAAAGTCAAATATTGTGGACTCATAATGAAAAAATTATGATTATATAGTACTCAGCAGCTTTTCTAACAACCCAAAATCACCTATCCAAGGTAGATGATTTTCCTGATAAAAAGGCCATAGATAAAAAAGAATTCAATGATTAAATTAATACTCAAAAGAAACATAAAAAAGTAAACATAAAAAAAAAATCACAATGGAATCAGTGGGATTAAACTAATCACATCCTTGCATGGGAAAGTGGTAAATAGAATACTTACCATTTCTGTAGTAGGATATATACACACACACACATATATATATATATGTATATATATATATATGATATAGTATTTCTATAGTATCCTAAAGTATTTAACATGCTTAAAGCAATCAAGGGAACCAATGAGGTTAAATTGATTACTTTACCAGTAAGAAAGTGATAACCAAACTGCTTAATATCTATGATATTTGAAGTACCTAAGAAACCTAATTAACTTAGGGTGAAGGTACTGAAGATACTTCAGAACTTTAGTAAGTTGAATATAATGGAATGTTATTTTAAAAATTCAAGGGCTTAGAAGAGTTACTTCACTGTGAAAAGAGAAAAGTTTAGAAAGTTGGGGTTAAATTACCTTACATGAGAAGGCATAAAAGAATTAATATAGTGGAAGGGAAAATGAGGGGGTTTGGGGTGATGCTTGAACCATGCTCTCTTCAGAATTGGCACAAATTGGGAATAACATACATACTAAGTTGAGTATAGAAATCTATTTTAACCAATAGAGAAGAAGGGGAGAGAGAACAAAAAAGGTAGGGACAGACAAAAGCGGGGGGGGACTCAGGGAGTAGGGTAAATAAGACACAGTATACATAGTGGATAGAGGGTTGAATGTAGAGTCAAATCTGATATCAGATATTTAATAGCAATAGGTCCTTGAGCAAGTCACTTAACCCTGTGTGCCTCAGTTTCATCATCTGTAAAATGAGGTGGAGAAGAAATGGCAAACAACTCCAGTATCTTTGCCAAGAAATCCCCAAATGGGGTCATGACGAGTCAGATATAACTGAAAAATTAATTTAATTAACTAATTACAAATTTATAGGAGTAGTTTAAAAGTGACCATCAACTCTCAAGGTTGTAGGCAACTCTCTAAGATTAAAACCTCTCTAAGGTTATCCTAGGATAATGGTTTTAGTAATAGAGAGGACCTTGGAAAACATTAAGTCCAAACTCTGTTAGAAGTCATTTCCTTATTAGGAGTTCCTTATGCTAATGAAATCATAGGGCCATTCTCTATTCTTATTTCTTCCTTTATGACCATGGGAAGACTTATCCAGAACTCAGACTTCTCTCATCTGAGCAGGCTGTCTCATATGTATGCACAATTCCAATGCAAATGAGAATTTATGGGGGCCTATGAGTGGCATGTACCAAAACATTCAGTTTGCTTTCATCTTGTACCAGACAAAAAGTAGTGGTTGATGCTGTTTACAGATTGCTAGAAGTGCCACTTCAAACTTAAATGATCTGATACAGTTTTAGTAGAATGCCTAAATTGGTGCTTTATTTTTTCTTTCAATATGTTACCTTGGGGGGCAGCTGGGTGGCTCAATGGATTGAGAGCCAGGACTAGAGGTGGGAGGTCATAGGTTCAAATCTGATCTCAGATACTTCTTACTTGTGTGACCCTGGGCAAGTCACTTAACTGCCATTGTCTAGTGTTTACCCCTCTTCTGTCTTAGAACCAATACACAGTATTGATTCTAAGATGGAAGGTAAGGGTTTAAAAAAATGTTACCCTAAATGAGGTGTTCTAAATCTGAGATATGTAAACTTGTTGTTTTTTTAAATATATTTTGATAATTGTATTTCAATATAATTGGTTTCTTTATCAATGCTTTGTTTTTCATGAAACTATGTATTTTAAATATTATTCTGATATTCTGATCCATATGTTTCAACAGCTTACCTGAAGAATACATAAAACACAAAAATGGTTACGAAGCCCTTTCACATGTAAAAAACAAAGTAAACTTTTTTTGTGTCATTCAATCCATCCTAAACACTTGTGGATACATCTGACAATGACACACTTTTTAAATGGAACAGTGCACATAGGAATTTAACTTTCTCAAAATCCAGCACTAACTTCCTAAGTTCATCTTCTTCATTACCACAAGAGAGATAAGGATAATAATAACCTAATTTATAAACTTACTGAAAGGACTAGCCACTTCTCAATAGATAAGTGGCTAAACAATAGGAACAAACCAGAAAAATTGAAAATTATTAATTTTATGAAAAGATGTTCTAAATCACCAATAAGATGGATGCAAAAAATTCCAAAATAGTAATAGAATATTTTGTGCCATAATAAATGGCAAGATGATTATAGAAAAACCTGGAAAGACATATGAAGTGATGCAAAGTAAAGAAAGCAGAACTGGGAGAAGGTAGTACAAAGTAACAACAATAATATATGATGATCGACTGAATGATTTAAGACAAGGATGCAGCATAGCTCCCAGGGTCTCTTGATGATAAAGGATATCTACTTCTATGGCAAAGAAGCAGATATTGTCCAAATGCATTTAAACATGTAGCATTCTTCATTTTATTTCTTCTATGATTTTTTCTCTATTGTAAGCAATTTGTGTCTTGTTTCACAATATGATGAAAAGAAATATATATCATGATAATATATATACAATCTATTTCATACTACCTGCCTTCTGTGGAAGTAGGGAGGACTGGAAGGGAAGGAGAAAATGTGGATTACAAAATGTCTAAAAGAATATTAAATTTTATAAAGATATGTAACCTGGAAACATTAAAAAATAAGATAAATACAAATTAAAAAAACCCAGAGATTTCGCATCAAATTAGCAAAAAAGATCAGAATAGTCAACATAGGAGGAGTGATGAAAAGCCAGACACAAAGATGCATTGCTGTTATAACTGCAAATCAGTAGAATTAATTTGAAAAGTAATTTGGAATTACAGAAATTGACTAAAATTTCCATACCCTTTATTCAACTCATAGATTCTTCTATGAAGCAAATACCCCAAGGAGATAATTAACATGGAGAAATTTAGCATATATATGAAAATAGTTATAGGAACAGTTTTTTCATGGCAGCAAAGCCCTGGAAACAAAAGTAGATGTCTAACAATTGGGGAATTGCTAAATAAATTGTGGTTCATGATTACAGTGGAATATTTCTGTGTTTTAAGGAAATCTGAATATGATCAATAAAGAGAAACATTGAAAATATTAAACGAACCAATGTATAATGAAGCAAGAAGACCCTAGAAAACAATACACACAGTGACAACAATGTAAATGAAAACAAAAAAAACCAATCAAATAAGTTGTGGTATATAATTATAAATCAAAATAATTCAAAATGAACATTGCAGAATTACAAAATAGAAGCATTATTCCAAAGAAGAGTTATTAGAAGACAGTTCCTCTCCCTTTCTCCACCCATCTAGTTCTTTGCAGAGGTAGGAGACTCACAGGTACAGAACTACAGTATGATCAGTTTTGTTGATTCCCACTCCCCTCTTTTCCTTTCCTCTTTTTCTAAATTAAAAATCTTCTTTGTTGTAGGGATTGTTTTGTGAGAGAGGGAAAGAAAAGAGATACTGGGAGAAATTTAGGTGACATAACAACAAAAGACATAAATGAAATTTATTTTAAAAAAGAAAACAACCCCCAAAATAAGCAATATCTAATAACTGTTACATTTTATATATAGTTTCCACTATGAAGTAAAAAGTGTATTTTTAAGAAAGAAAGTAATAGTCATCTAGTCAAATGTTCCCAATATTCAGCAGAAATAGCTCAGACATCCCTGTAGAGGGAATATCTACATAAAAAAACCTGTGTCCCTTGACTCCGTGAGTGATAAAAATGCCATAGCATATCCCCTAAAGAGATCAAAGAGGGAAAAACACAAGAGTACAAAATTTTTTGTAGCAGCTTTTTCTGGAGTGGAAATTAAATAGATGTCTATAAACAGGGGAACTAAGAAACAAAGTATGCCAGTAATGAAGAACACATGTCCTATGAGAAATGATGAAAAAGAATAATGTCAGAAAAACTTGAGAAGATTTGTATGAACAGATACTAAAGAACTTAGAAGAATCAAGAGTATAATTTATATCTAATAACCCATAGAAACCCAAAAACTTTAAAATATTTGAGAACTCAGAAGAATGGAAAGGCCAACTATATTTCTAGATGACCAATAATGAAGCTTGTTACTCTCTTCCGGACAAAGTTTTAGCACACAGAATGAGACACGTTTTTTGGAAAAGCCAATGAAGAAATTTTATTGTTTATTGTTACAAGGGTCTTGTTTTATCTAATTTTATTTTTAATGTGGTTGGTAGTGGGAGGGAGAGAAAATACATTTTGTAAGTTAATTATTTAAGTTTAAAAATCAAAAAATGTACAATGGAAATTACTGCTTTTTTAAGGTTTGCAGATAAATTCAAAGGCAAAATTTGAAAGACTCAGAAGCGTCTTCATAGGGAGAGCAGCTGTCACTATTAAAGAATCCAAAATGCTCAAGTAAGTTTTAAAAATATGCCTTTGAAAACTTTACAAAAACACTAATCAGATACCTTGGCATAGTGTGGGGTGATCCTGGCTTCTCAAAGACTAGGCCAGTCTCTGGCAGTTCCTATCATGCTAGAAGGGTTTAAAGTACAGTCCCAGTAACAGACCAAGTCTGTAATGTGAGGGTCTTTCTAGTTAAAGTCTGGAAGCCTCGGCAATGTGTTGACCACAGGGCAAAGAGTTTTTAAGCCATAGCAACATTCTGAAACTATCAGTCTAGGGGGAGGGAGGGAAGGAAGGAAGGAAGAAAGGTAGGGAGGGAGGAAGGAAGGAAGAAAGGAAGGGAGGGAGG
>NC_058132.1:256166516-256174910 GCF_016433145.1 Gracilinanus agilis
ATAGTAAAACCATACTAGTGGGAGATCAAAATATTCCTCTTTCAGATCTAGATAAATCAAACCAAAAAATAAATAAGAAAGAGGTAAGAGAGGTGAATGAAGTCCTAGAAAAATTAGATTTAATTGATATGTGGAGAAAAATAAATAGGGACAAAAAGGAATACACCTTTTCAGCTGCACATGGTACATTCACAAAGATTGACCATGTTATAGGGCATAGAATCATTGCAAACAAATGCAAAAGAGCAGAAATAATAAATGTAACCTTCTCAGATCATAATGCAATAAAAATAATAATTAGTAAGGGCACCTGGACAGGAAAATCAAAAACTAATTGGAAATTAAATAATATGATTCTCCAAAATAAATTTGTCAAAGAAGAAATCAGAGAAACAATCAACAATTTCATTGAAGAGAATGACAATGATGAGACATCCTACCAAACACTGTGGGATGCAGCCAAGGCAGTACTCAGGGAGAAATTTATATCCTTGAGTACATATATTAACAAATTAAGGAGGACAGAGATTAATGAATTGGACATGCAACTCAAAAAATTAGAAAGCAAGCAAATTAAAAATCCCCAGATGAAAACTAAATTAGAAATACTAAATATCAAGGGAGAAATTAATAAAATAAAAAGTAAAAGAACTATTGAATTAATAAATGAGACTAGAAGCTGGTATTTTGAAAAAACAGATAAAATAGACAAAGTACTGGTCGATCTAATAAAAAAAAAGGAAAGAAGAAAACCAAATTGACAGTATCAAAGATTAAAAGGGAGACCTCACCTCTAATAAAGGGGAAACTAAGGCAATCATTAAAAACTATTTTGCCCAATTATATGGCAATAAATATAACAATTTAGGAGATATGGATGAATATTTACAAAAATATAAATTGCCTAGATTAACAGCAGAAGAAATAGAATACCTAAATAATCCCATATCAGAAAAAGAAATTGAACAAGCCATCAAGGAACTCCCTAAGAAAAAATTGCCAGGGCCTGATGGATTCACAAGTGAATTCTATCAGACATTCAAAGAGCAACTAATCCCAATACTATACAAATTATTTGATATGATAAGCAAAGAAGGAGTCCTACCAAATTCCTTTTTTGACACAAATATGGTACTGATTCCAAAGCCAGGGAGATCAAAAACAGAGAAAGAAAACTACAGACCAATCTCCCTAATGAACATAGATGCAAAAATTTTAAATAGAATACTAGCAAAGAGATTCCAGCAAGTAATTAAAAAGATCATCCACCATGATCTGGTGGGATTTATACCAGGAATGCAAAGTTCAACATTAGGAAAACCATCCACATAATTGACCATATCAACAGTCTAACAAACAAAAATCACATAATTATCTCAATAGATGCTGAAAAAACCTTTGACAAAATACAGCATCCATTCCTATTGAAAACACTGAAAAGTACAGGAATAGAAGGACCTTTCCTAAAAAATAATAAACAGTATATACCTAAAACCATCAAGAAACATCATTTGCAATAGGTATAAATTAGAAGCCTTCCCAATAAGATCAGGAGTAAAACAAGGATGCCCATTATCACCTCTATTATTCAACATAGTACTAGAAACACTAGCAATAGCAATTAGAGAAAAAAAGAAATTGAAGGTATCAAAATAGGCAATGAGGAGCCTAAGCTATCACTCTTTGCAGATGATATGATGGTCTACTTAAAAAATCCTAGAGAATCAACTAAGAAGCTTGTAGAAATAATCAACAACTTTAGCAAAGTTGCAGGATACAAAATAAATGCACATAAATCATCAGCATTTCTATACATTTCCAACACATTAGAGCAGCAAGAGGTAGAAAGAGAAACACCATTTAAAATCACCCTAGACAATATAAAATACTTAGGAATCTATCTACCAAAACAAACACTGCAATTATACGAAAACAAGTACAAAACACTTTCCAAACAAATAAAACTGAATCTAAACAATTGGAAAGCCATTGCTTGCTCATGAGTAGGAAGAGCTAACATAATAAAAATGACCATTCTACCCAAATTAATTTACCTATTTAGCACCATACCTATCAAACTACCAAAAAACTTCTTTACTGAATTAGAAAAAAACTATAACAAATTTCATTTGGAATAACAAAAGATCAAGAATATCAAGGGAAATAATGAAAAAAATGTGAAGGAAGGGGCCTAGCAGTACCAGATATTAAACTATACTATAAAGCAGCAGTCATTAAAACAATATGGTACTGGCTAAGAGACAGAGGGGAGGATCAGTGGAATAGACTTGGGGTAAATGACATCAGCAAGACAGTGTATGATAAACCCAAAGAGCCCAACTTTTGGGACATGAATCCACTATTTGATAAAAACTGCTGGGAAATTTGGAAAACAATATGTGAGAGATTAGGTTTAGATCAACATCTCACACCCTACACCAAGATAAATTCAAAATGGGTGAATGACTTGAATATAAAGAGGGAAACTATAAATAAGTTAAGTGAACACAGAATAGTATACTTGTCAGATCTCTGGGAAAAGAAAGACTTTAAAACCAAGCAAGTGTTAGAGAAAATTACAAAATGTAAATTAAATAGTTTTGATTATACTAATCTAAAAAGCTTTTTTGCAAACAAAAACAATGGAGTTAAAATCAGAAGGGAAACAACAAATTGGGAAAAAAATATTTATAACAAAAAACTCTGACAGGGGTCTAATTACTCAAATATACAAGGAGTTAAATCAATTGTACAAAAATCAAACCATTCCCCAATTGATAAATGGGCAAGAGACATGAATAGGCAATTTTCAGGTAAAGAAATCAAAAGTATCAATAAGCACATGAGAAAGTGTTCTAAATCTCTAATAATTAGAGAAATGCAAATCAAAACAACTCTGAGGTATCACCTCACCCCTAGCAGATTGGCTAAAATGAAAGAAGGAGAGAGTAATGAATGCTGGAGGGGATGTGGCAAAATTGGGACATTAATGCATTGCTGGGGGAGATGTGAACTGATCCAACCATTCTGGCTGGCAATTTGGAACTATGCTCAAAGGGCTATAAAAAAATGCCTGCCCTTTGATCCAGCCATACCATTGCTGGGTTTGTACCCCAAAGAGATCATAGATAAACAGACTTGTACGAAAATATTCATAGCTGCGCTTTTTGTGGTGGCAACAAATTGGAAAAGGAGGGGATGTCCTTCAATTGGGGAATGGCTGAACAAACTGTGGTATATGCGGGTGATGGAATACTATTGTGCTAAAAGGAATAATAAACTGGAGAAGTTCCAGGCGAACTGGAGAGACCTCCGGGAACTGATGCAGAGCAAAAGGAGCAGAGCCAGAAGAACTCTGTACACAGAGACTGATATACTATGGTGAAATTGAATGTAATGGACCTCTGTACCAGCAGCAATACAATGACCCAGGACAATTCTGAGGGATTTATGGTAAAGAAAGCTACCCACATTCAGAGGAAGGACTGCAGGAGAGGAAACATATAAGAAAAACAACTGCTTGAACGCATGGGTCGGGGTGGACATGATTGAGGGTGTGGACTCAAAACTACCACACCAATGNTTCAGAGGAAGGACTGCAGGAGAGGAAACATATAAGAAAAACAACTGCTTGAACGCACTGGTTGGGATGGACATGATTGGGTATGTGGACTTGGAACTACCACACCAATGCAACTATCAACAATTTGGAAATAGGTCTTGAACAAGGACACATGATAAAACCAGTGGAAATGTGTGTTGGCCATGGGTGGGGAGAATCAGGGGGGTGAAGGGGAAATTAGGAGCATGAATCATGTAACCATGTTAAAAATGAATATTAATAAATGTTTAAATTAAAAAGAAATCCATGTGAAACCAAGCCCCCTTCCTGCTTCAGGCTTATAATAATGGTGCCATACCTAGTGAAGACACCTGATTGACTTTAGCCTTACTGGAGCTCAGAACTTCCCAACTCAAAGGATCCACGAATTTCAGCCTCTTTCTCTCCAACACAGAGACTACAGATATGAGCCAACACACACTGTCTTATTTTCAAAGGAGCCGCAAAAAAGTTGACCTGTTTCCAAAGAGCTATATTTCGCAGATTTTCTCAAGAAAGTTTACATTAATGCTGACCAATCATAATAGTAAATATACCTTTATAGGTAAAATAGTCTAATTCTTTTTGATTATAGAATTATTCCATCTTTTCTTTTTGTTCCAGGTAGGCACTAACAAGAATACTTAGAAATCAATTCTTCAATATATTTATAATTTAGTGAATGTAAAACTTTCTTCCCTGAAATAAATCATGTTTTCAGTGATTTTTTTTAAAGGGGGCACTTTACCAGATCTATGATTTCATCAATATTCTAGGCATTGAAACTCTCTCCACCAATGCATACCAGTGACCCATTAATAACTTAGAGTTTCAGGGTTTTTTCCAGAATCACTGAGAAATTGAGTGACTTACTCATGGTTATACAGATAGCATGAGATAGAAGATGAACCTGAATCCAGGGCTTCTGTCTACCAAGCCAGAAATATATATGCCATATTATGAGTCTTATCTATAGCTTAAAAGACAATAATAATGAAAATATAGATCGTTCCAAAGTTTGCTTTAGATATATTAGGTCTTTTGATACTCCCTGCAACCTTAGGAGGTAATTAAAGCAGTACCATCATCCTTATTTCATAAGTAAGGAAAATGAGATTTAGAGAAGAAATATAACTTTCCCATGTCCATAGTGGCAGGAGTTGAAACTACATTTTCCTAATTCTTGCCTAGCTCTTTTTTCTGCCTACTACTCTGCTTCTGAAGGTCTTTGGGAATTGTGTTTCTGTAGCCAAACTGGTGAATCGCCCTAAATCCCAACTAAAGTCCAGCCTTCTACAGAAAACTTTCCTCGACTCCTTTATCGCCACTACCTTTTCTCATTTAATTATTTCCTACTTAATATATATATATATATATATATATATATGTGTGTGTGTGTGTGTGTGTGTGTGTGTGTGTGTGTGTGTGTGTGTATATTTATTCATAGCTTTGTATATATTTGTTTGCATGTTGCCTCTCCCATTAGATTGTAAACTCCTTGAGGGTAGAGCCAGTATCTTCTTTTTGTATCTCCAGTAGTTAGCATAGTGATTGGCACTGTGTTTATTGATTCACTGTTTATTGACTGACTGTGTTCAGAAGAAAGAAGTATTATCTATAATATCATATCTATATTTTGTTACTATATTACATTATATCAATTATATTATATTATGTTAATATTATACTATGCCATGTCATATTTTTTCATATCATATTTAGTATAGACTGAACTTAAGATCTTTTTAAGTTAGTAGAACTTTCCAGGACTTCACTGCCATAGACCCTTGAGAAGCTAAGGTCCCCAGGATACAAGGAGACACCAAAATAGGCCTTAATTCATTCTTTACTCCTCAATAAATAATATTAATTACTTTAAACCCATTTAAAGCCATTTATTCTCCTTTTTTATATTCCTTTAAAACTATATGGCTTTCTACATATTGTTTCAATATAAGCTGGAATTGAACACAGTACTTCAGGAGAGATCTGACTCTTCTCATTGACAGTAAATTATGCTTCTCTCTCTCTCTCTCTGTTGGAAATCTAGTGAATAATATTTCACAGAATAATTAGAAATATTGTTCAGCATGATGACTCAGAAACACTAAAGTCTTAGTATTAAATCTATTTCATTTGGTTATTTATAGCAAGTTGGTTTTTTACCTCTGCTACATATTCAGTGACACTTGAATAACTCTGATACTCTGTCCCCATAACAGGTGGTGCCATTCTGATAGCTTGACAATACTTTGAAGTGAGGCACAGAAAGGAATGTATCTAGCACTACAAAAGGACATACTCACATAAAAGGACAAATTGCCATATATAGTCATAAAAGGACAAATCACCAGAGCATGTGTGAATATGTAAAATTCTCATTCAATTGCATTCTGTTCCTGACTTATTTTGGTGTTGTCTCTTCCTGATATGTTTTTAGGCAAGTCTTTGAATCTTAGCTTTCCAGTTACAAAATTCAGAGCTTGGGCCAGAATGTCTGTCTGTCTCTCAAAAACAAACAAAACAACAAACAACAACAACAACAACCCTTACCTTCTGTCTTAGTACATTGGTTCTTAGGTAGATGAGCATTAAAGGCTAGACAATAGGGGTTAAGTGGCTTGCCCAGAATCACACATCTAGTAAGTATGAGGTCAAATTTGAATCCAGGACCTCCCATCTCTAATCCTGGCTTTCAATCCACTGAGCTACCTCTCTGCTCCCTTCTAAGATCTCTTGCTGTGGAATTAATGACTTCACAGCTTGGCTTTCATATTTTCTCTGTTGATGCTACTGTCTTTCTCTTTGGCATGATGATTCTTCCCTTGATTCATGGATATACTCCCTTCATTAATTGATTTAAATCTTTCATCTCATTATTTAAGTGTGATAGCCAGCTATTCTGCAATCCTGGCATTCCAATGATTAATTCACACCCGCCAAAAAAGAGGACTGACTTCTCCATTACATCAACTGGTTTGTGTATCATTATATAGTGTTATGATTTTTATTTTAAATATATATATATGCATATATATATATATATATTTTATGAGTAACTGTTACTCACTCCAACTGAGTCACCATAAACTGATTGACTCTCACTTCATTGACTTCCCCCAGTAAGAGGCTATCCTGTTTTTCGTCCTGCTTACTCTTCCACAGCTTTTTTCATCATTGATCACAATTCATTGTTTGTCCCCACTTTTCTAACTTGTCAAGGTCAGGTTGAATTCTAATCCTATCTTAAAAAGATTATTGTGACCCCTCCTAGCTCTATGTCAGCTACAAACTTATCGATCCTCCTCTCTATTCATCACCCAGTCATATTCACAAGCACCAGGTCTAGAACTAAGCCCTGTGGAAAGCCACTTATAATATCCCCTTAGGTTGACTCTAATCTATTGATAGCAGCTCTTAAGAGCATAAGCCCCCCATTCACTTGCATGCCCAGGGAAAGTTAGTATGGATTGAATCATATTTTCACAGCTTATTGATGGCTGTGTCAGGAGGGACAGAATCAAAAGCCTTGCTAAAGTCAAGAAAAATTATATCCATTGCTTTTTATGAACCAGTGAGTCAGCTTTCAAATGTCTAAAAGACTTTAAACCACTGCTTGGATTGGAATTACACTCCAAACTAGATTTTATCCTTGACTTTTACTATTCTAGTATAATTCTTAAGCAAGGTATATACTTTGCATAATTAATTCATGAAACATGGATATGTTTTCTACAGGACCAATGATAAAGCATATTATCTTGCCTGAAGGGTAGGGGTTTCAAAAGGCAGATCAAAAATACATTCATGGATATAACCAATGAGTGTTATTATTAATATGTGCTTGACTATGCTTAATTGTTACAACAGAGAGACTTTTTTCTAGCTGGGGGGCTTAAGAGGAAAAGGAGGACATACTAAGGTATAAAAAAGAAGAAAAAGAGAAGTTATTGTAGTCCTTCTTAAAGACACAAAGAAGAAAACAAGTTCAGTAGGAAACACAAACAGGACAGCTTTGAAACTAATATGTTGAGCATATTATAGTCCTTAAAATGCTGGCTATATGAAACATGCATAGGTTCATACGTAATCCTAGTTTTCTGTTCTATATATGGAAATGCTTATGTTTGATGATATTTTTCAAGTACAGAACAGCAACTAAAAAAACCCCTCAAGTTAAAAAAAATTTTCATTTATGGTGCTTCTTAACAAAGGATAATACCTCAACCATCCAGAACTCAGTTTTCTGGTAAACTCACTGAAATAGAGCACAGCAAAGAAAGAGAAATGAGATGGAAAATGGTGTCTAAGTAATCGCAATGGGTGTTTTAAAGTCTATGAAATGAAGCTTATATAATTTATTTGATATTAGAGCTCCTAAGTTGTTCCCTTAGAACTGACCTATTTATACACAACCCTAACAAGATTAGACTTTGTTGGAATTCGGACCTGCTATGAAGCTCAACAGGAAAGAAAGAATAGCTATGTACAGGAGGCGAGAGGGCCATGTAGCTGCATGTAGTCCTTCCAGCCTATTTAAACTTTAGGATGTTATTAGTTATAGTAAAGAAAGGGGCTAGCTTGGATAAAATGAATTAGAAGAGCTAAAGAATTAGCAGTTGGGTGAGGCAGTGGTTGGTTAGAAAGAAATGTGATAAAAGGCTGGTATTGGGACCTAGTGAGAGGATTCAGAAAAAATATGATAGGGGAAAAAAGAAAAGTGAGAATTCACAAACTGTATATGTGTGTATGAGAGAGAGAGAGAGAGAGAGAGAGAGAGAGAGAGAGAGAGA
>NC_058132.1:256174991-256230832 GCF_016433145.1 Gracilinanus agilis
GAGAGAGAGAAGACAGAGAGAGAGAGAGAAAGAGAGAGAGAGAAGACAGAGATAGAAAGAGAGAGATACAGAGACAGAGACAGAAACAGAGAGACAGAGAGAAACAGAGAGAGAGAGAGAGAGACAGAGAGAGAGAGACAGAGAGAGAGACAGAGAGAGACAGAGAGGGAGAGGGAGAGAGAGAGGGAGAGGGAGACAGAGAGACAGAGAGAAACAGAGAAAGAGATAAAGAGACAAAAAGAAAGAAGAGAAATGATGAGTGGTGCCAGAAGAATTAGAGAATTATTTACTAAAATAGGAAAACCTTGACTTTGATCTTATACCATGATTGAGAGTAAGTTAGGGAATGACCTGGATCTTGTGGCCCCTTACACAAAGAATAAACTTCCATGTTGAAAGCTATTACATGAAACAACTAGTTAGAGATTATCATATATTTATTTAGTTTAAATATGTGATTTCATCCAGGGAGAGAAATCTATTTGTGGAAAATTCTCTCAGCTGGCGGCACAGTGCAGCAGCTGGTTGTGGCAGAGTAGATAGAGCTCTGTGACTAGTGTCAGGAAGACAAGTTCAAATCTAACATCAGAAATTATTAGTTGTATAACTCTAGGCTTAATCACTCTTTGCCTTAGTTTCCTCAGTTGTAAAGTGGAGATACTTAGCAAGTATGTACCAGGATTGTTGTGAGGATCATATGGGATATTTGGGAAAAAAAATTTAACACAGGGCATTAAACACACTAAGTCCTATATAAATGTTTATTCCCTCTCCTTGTCCTGTCTCCATGGGTGTAGATTGGTAGCTGTTGATTATACTTCTAGTAATAAAGTTGTCAGACACAGCTCTTCAGGCATTTTCATCTTCCTAGGAGCATTGAGGGGTTAAGAGCCTTATCCAGAGTCTTAGAGTTTGTATGTGGCAGAGGTCTCGTAATTTATCTGAATTTGGCACGTCTCAGCCCCTTGGGGTTTTTGTGGGAGAAAGGGGAGGAAATTCTGGGAAGAGATACAGAATGTATGCCTGTGAAAGAGTCTATGGCAAACTAGAAGAAGCACATTAGAAGGAAGGAGGACATCAATAGAGAATGACAATGCTTTAAGTTACAAGGGGGTTCGAGTGATAGGGAATTAACTATAGCCACCATAAAATTACATTGTCTTTCATTCTACTCATGAAGTAATAATGATAATAATAATAAATAATATATGGTAAGTAGTTGATAATTATTACCTCTTTTGATGATACAAATCACCATATTCTTTTCATCATGTTGTTCTGACCCAGATTTCTAAGGATTGATTTCCTCCTTGGCTTTAGATATAAAAGCTGCTAAATTTTCCCCTCCCCACACAATAAATCTGGTCTCCTTAGTTATTAACAAATTTCTGACTTAGATCTTTGTACAGTTTTACTCATTTTCCAACTAATTCCCCAAAGAATAAATTCTGTTTCCAATGCATTTGTCATAGATAGTCTAGGGTTGTTGATACTTTCATATTGTCAAATGACACTTGTATTTGCTCTTATTGACACTTGTACCTGCTAACCATCCACTAATCCTTTAAAAACATCAAAGATTCATGGGATAGGATAAAGAGGCATAATGACAATAGTAAAAGGTAATATGTAATACCTTGGTAGTCAAAAGAAAAAAGAAAAAAATCCTAAACATGGTGAAAGCCTTAAAAAAGGACATTCTGAGGCCATTTATTATAAGGGAAAATAGCCCTTTAGAACTAATTAGATCCTGAGGCCATCACTATAATGAAGCATAGGGATGATAGAGAATAGGATGCTGAAATAGAGCATTGGATACCAAAGATGGAGTCCTAGATTTGCAACTAAGTCAGTGTATGAACTTGGGAAAATCATTTGATAAGATTTTCTTCAAGTGAAAAATGAAAAGGATTAACTTGATGATCTCTCACATCCATTTCAGCTCTCCTATTTTAGTAATCTGTAAGAACATCTAAACAATATTTTAGTTAGAATAATCTACACACCTGGAGGTTCTATGTTTGCCTTTCAAAAGTATTTCTAATGCTTGATGAGGGTATGACAAAGGAATAGCTGGTCTTTCACAGTTGCTATATTATGGTAGATCACATCTTTGTAATCACACAATGAAAAGTGTAGAGAACATTAAATTGCCCAGGGCTTATTGTGTTTTGTCTATTAAAAAAACTTGAGGCATTTGGGCAAAACACCACCTTTTACAGCTCTTTCCAAGAAAGTGTCTCCCATGTAAATATCAAAATTATGCAAGACACTGTGTAAAATGTCACGATAAAGACAATTTTGCTCAACAACTTTCTGATTATTAATAATCAAGTGAGTCAGAAGGTGGGGAAAGGGCATTTAAACTTGCCAAAGGTGTTTGTCATTATCATGGAGCACAGAGATTAAGTCAAAGAAGGATTCCTAATAGATCGCAAGATTGTCCAATCATTTATTCATTTAATTCATTTGTCCAAACATTTATTAAGTAATAATGAGAATTTCAGGTGCTTCCATCATGGGAACTTAAACTATGTAGCCTACTAAGATTATTTCTAACTCCAAGATTCAGATGCTTTATTCATGATTCTCCTGGCAATTCCTTAAGAAAAGTCTATAACAGATTATTTACTACCTTGGGGAAGGGTGGAAGGAAGAAAGGAGATAATTTGTATTGCAATCAGAAAACAATTATCAAAAATTTTTTCTATGTGTCAATAAAAAATTAAAGGTAAATTTCTTAAAGGCTATAATCATGTTATTTATTTAGAGCTGTAAATGACATTCAAGGTCATTTAAAACTAACTCTATGATTCTATAATAGCCTAGGAAATGAAGGCCCAAGAAAGCTGAGTGACCTAGTTTCATATATATATATATATTGTTTTAAGCCTTTGGGAAACAATTTATTTTAGAAGAATTTTCATCTAAAATAGCTAAACGAAGAAGAAAATGTGCTTCTTAACATCTTAAAGTTTCAATCGTTTAAGTCCCCAGCTATCCCAAACAATTCCTTTCCCAAAAGTCCTGGATAGTAACTTTTTGTGGTATTTTATCTACTAAATGAATTTTTCTCTGAGTGATCAGAACACAGTCCCTAAAGCTTGAATACAGTAAATGCAGAGAGTAAAACTAAAAACATAGAAGATGCCTAATAAATGATGTGTATTTTCTCATGATAAATCTTGTCCTCACCATTGCAAAAGTGGAACAAACTTTTTGTTTCATACTGCTATAATCAATATCAATTCAATTACTTTTCATAAGAAATATAAAATAATTTATGCTTCCCTGTGATTTAAAATGACAGTAACATCATCTCAATAATAAAAGCCAAACTAATAAGTATTCTTTTGCTGAGCAGAGAAGTCAAAAAAACTGAATTTCTGTCATTTAACATATATGATAATCCTTATAGGTCCAACATGAGATGTTTGGGCAGAGAAGTTTACAGATATTTCATGAAGTAAATATGGGAAGGAAAAAGGGAAGAACTGTCTAAATTTAAACTGTCTAATTTAAAGAAAAATTATAGTTTCTGGAATTGATTGTATAGTTCTTTTGAAAATGAAGGAGAGTTTATTTTGCATGATGGAAATTATAGTCAGGGAAGAGGTTTATTTTCAATTTCAACAATTCAGTTCAGTCCAACAAGCATTTATTAGATGCCTTCTAGGTGCCAAGCAACAGAGAGACTAAGACACAACAAAAGTTCCTTCCCTCAATGGGCTTACTTTTTACTGAGGTAGTAATAACAATGTATATACCATTAAAGAAATACAAAACATGCAAAAAAGTATTTTGAGGATCAGCACACTACCATTGAACTTATTACATTTCTTTAACTGGCTGTTAATCCCTTGAGATTAACTCTGGTACTGGGTGAATGGCCCAGCACCCCCAGTACTACCTTAACTCCTTTAATACCACCTTGGAATTACTTTATATCTTGCTCTAACATGTTACTTTTAGGTGACTTGACTTCACTGATTCTGTGTAGAGCCTTATCTAAGCTTGGAAAAGCCTCATAAACACTAAGGAAGGTATAACACTTGAAGAATATTATCTTTCCAGATCAACCATAAATGGAAGATTTGAACTCACACAAAAGAATATTGACTTGGAAAGACCCTGAAGAATACTAAATTCCACTAAAGGAAAAGTAAATGGTTAGGATCTTAGAAGGCAAATCACTGACAAATTTGACGAAGTTATCATGGAAAAGATGGGTTATTCTGTTCAAAGAGAGAAGGCCATGACACCAAAAATAATAAGTAAAGGAAAAAGAACAATATCTGGCACTCTGAAACTAGCATTATGGAGACTATATTGTAGAGTCCCCTAGAAGGTTCAAAGTAGTGAGAAATGGGGAAGAATGAATACAATAAATTTTTGGAAAGGGACATTACAAATAAAAGTTACTTACATGAAGACATTGCATGAAATGTAGAGAAGGGAGCAGGCAGTGCTGCACACTTATGAGAGTTAAGGGAGGATAAAGGGTGGAAAGAGAGAAAAAAAGTGAGGAATGGGGAGAGAGAGGGAGAGGAAGATGAGAGAAGCTTGGGAAGGCATTCATTGATGCAAAGTGAATGAGAAAACTCACATACACAATGAATACAACAATGTGAATATAAAAAATGCCAACCACAGAAGAAGCAAAATTGAATGCTGTGAAATGCTAATGGCCAAAGAAAAGATGTGAGAAGGTTCCCTTCTGATGTTTTTTTCCCTTATCTTTGCAGAGGTAGGGAACTTCAGGTGTGCAGTATTGCATTTGTAATTTCAGAATTTTTTGAATATATTGTTTATACTTCTTGAACTTTATTTTCCCACTTTTTTTACTCTATTACAAAGCCATGACTCTCTGGGAAGGTGACACTAGAGTATGCCTCTGGAGAAATAGGGACTATGCAAAAACAGAAGATAGCAATATAATCTAATTTTAAAGTGAATAAATAAATGCTGGCTGTCATTGTAGTATATGACATGTTTGTAGAAATGTTGTAAATGAGTTCCATGTATATTTTGTCTCAAATATCTCTTCAAATTAAAACTACTTTAAAATACTAGATAACACTTAAAAGTTATTGATTCTTTATTTTCACAACCTCTTCATTTCCAAATGAATCCCTACCCTATTCTACAAAGACAGCCATCTTTTCTGCTAAAGAATTAAAAAGAAAGAGAAACAAAAGGAAGTTGAGCAAAACTAATGCTTTACTAGTTAATACATTCCACATACATAGTCCTCTATTTCTGCAGAGGAGAAAGGGTTGTATTTTCATATCCCTTGTTTGATACCTGGTTTATTTAATTTTATTACACAGTATTCTCTTTTAAAAACTACCTTTCCATAATTTAAAAACATTTTAAAAGCCAATCTGAAAACTTCTGTAAGATAATAGGTAAGCAATTAAATGATGATCTATTCCATAGAAAACAAAGAGGAGTTTTATTTATGGAGACTTTGTCCAACTATGGATTCCATTGAAACTACATTGTTTTCACTACATATTGATAATCAACAGAACCTGAATGAAGCAACATTCAGAATTAAAATCTTGACCAGTGACTTTATATTCTAAACAAGGGAGATGTATGAACCAACCAAACTAGCTCAGAAGGTAAATCTCTGGGTGAGCCTCATTATATTTCTCAATGTTTTCATATCTCAACTATGTCTTCTTTCTTTTGTGATTCTCATCTCCATCCTTCAGGGTTAGCATTCACATTCAGTGCAAGATGATCACTGAAAAGTGCTTCAGAAGTTATTTTAAGAAATAATTTAGAAGATATGGAGGAGAAGGTCTTACATGTTTGGTTTATGCTCCAGGCAAGAGGAGGTAGGGAAGAGAGAATGAATGAAATATTATGCTAGAGAAGACTCTGTCCCCTTCCTAGTTAACGCAAAAGTGAGAAGATGAGAAACATAACACTATAAGTGCAGATAATGTAAACAACAGAATTTTGAAGATCAAATCAAGCAACCCTAACTAGACTGCAGGAAAATCAGTTGAAAAAAAACAAGAATCAATGATATGGATATGTCAAGGCTACACAATATGACTTACCTGGCCAAAATATAAAAAACAAATGAGTAAAATATCTCTAGCTTTTTCCCATGCTTCCATATACCTGCCAATAACACCATCTCCTCATTTTCTTCTTATTTAGGCTGGGTCTCAGACAATTTTCTTGTCTTAGTGGTACCTTAAACTAAAATTCAGAAAGGATAATAAACATCACGGACTGCTTCTGGAGGTGGAGGGGCAAGGGAAGATTGAGGCACTCTAGAAGATAAAAAAGGAGATATAAAAAATGTAAAACCTAATAATAAATGATAGGAGAAAACTCATCTGTTGGTGTTCCTCTGAAATAAGATTAAAATCAGTCAATTTTGGAAATTCATGCTCACATAAATCAGTTCAGGCTCATCCAGATAAAATTTCAGCCAAGTCCCATTCATCTAATGATAGCTATCATTAAAACAAGTAGAATCTATACCAGAGATCATCCTTTAAAACTAGTGAAACAGTTACGCTAAGTAGTTGTATGTGTCTGGGGTATAACAGATGAAAGAAGAAAGTCCAACATCAAAAAGTAGTTCCAGGTCCCATCAGATAAATGTTAAATAACTAAGGAACCAAGATAAGGAACCAAGCATCACATTCTGACATAAGGCAGCAACATTTCTAAGCAAAAGGTTTTGAATGCCAAATGATTCATATGAAAGTAACCAAGAAAAAAACACTCAGGAGCTGAAATTGCAGAAAAGCATTTCAAATTATATAGTCTTGACTACCTAATCATAACAGTACAGGTGAAGATATATTAAAGAAATATATCCTTTTGTAGTTAGCTTATTCACCTATGGGGTAATCTCTGCAGTCTGAGGTTAAAATTTCTGTAGCCCAGTACAGAAAATTGCTTTGTAATATTGAAATTGAATACTGTATAACCCTTATTACCTGAAGTACAAATAATCAGAGTTCCAATTAACCATAATTTGTTTTCCTTTTCCTTAACTAAGTTTTTAGGTGAAAAAAGTAAATTAAAAAAATAAACAAATGAAATGTAGAGATTATTTTTCACCCTGAAGCAATGTTTGAGACATATTGTAGAGATAGTAGAAATTCTACTCAGTTTCCTAATTATGTGTCTACATCTATAATAATCACAAAATGAGAGTTTATTAAACAGTGCAACAATGATTTATTAGGTACATACTATATACTAGGGAAAAATGAAGTGGTTCTTAACTGTAAACGGTTTGTATTCCACAATATTAACAGATAGCTATCTAATTTATGCAGTATGTTTCTATAAATGTGTGTCAATATATGGAAAAACATGAAAAAAACATTAAATACAGGGGGCTAAGAGGATTGGTGATCTAGGAATGGGGGCTCCAAGAAAATTTATGGAAAAAAATTAGCAAAAGGATGAGAGACCAAAGAATATTCCAAGGAATATGTGGCATATGAAGGGTGAAGATAAGGTTGGCATACATGCCAAATGAGGGGCATGATGTGAAAATTTTCAAAAGCAGGTAGGTGTTATAACAAGTTCAGGTGAAAATTATTAGTCTGGAATGCTTGAATGTAGAGGGCATGAAGGGAGGAATAAGAAATAAGGTTGAAGGCATAGGCTGGAGGAAAATACCAGGTTGAAGAACATATGTATATATTTCCCCCTAGAGTTAATAGTGAGCCACAGAAAATGCTTAAGCTAGAGAATATTTTCATACTTGTGCCTTTGAAATATTAATAAACTGTGAAAGGCACAGGGAGAACCTGACAGAAGAGAGACCAGTTAGGAAAACATTGTAGCAGTTCAGACAAGAGATGATGAAAGTAGTAGTAAATACTAATGCAAAGATAGGGTGGGGTAGGGCAGACATGGGAGATCTTTTTGAGTGGAATCAACAGAATTTGGTAATTGATGGAATATTGGAGGTAAGAGAATGGCAAAACTTAAAAGATGGTTGAGATCACACACCTGAAGATCTAGAAGAATAAAAATGCCTTCTAAAGAAAGAAGAATGTTTGGGGGAGAGAAGCAGGAGTGAAAATAAAGAAATAATTTTGGATGTGTTGATTCTGAGATGCTGAAGGGTCAACAGACAGGTAGGGGTAAATGCAAGGTTGGCATTCACAAGAGAGATAAGGGATGGTTATATTAATTTGGTATTCATCTGTTTGGAGATTTTATCAAACTCATGGAAGTATGTAAGATCACAAGGGAGAGGTAATACAGAGATGAGGTCCTTGGGACCTGCCTATACTTAGAGAGTAGAAGATGAATAATGATTCAGCAAAGAAGATACATAATGTTCATTGTTTGATATATGCTCTGCTTCCTAATCTATAGGAAAGTCAACTTCAAAAGTTTTTTTTAACTCAACAGTTGATGTATAATCTAATGTCTATTAGTCAAAAATTTTATAAAACCAGAGACACATCTAAAACTTTTAGTTGTTTCAAGTTTTAATGTTCCATCTTAAAAATTGTCTTTTAAAAAGTTCTTGTCGCATGCGATAGTTCTAGTTCAGGTGATATAATGTATCCACATCCATATAATAATGAGCATTTTTATAATAGGGAGATAAATTGTACTTTGTCCAGAGTCCCTATAACTTACTTAGACCATGAGTTAAAAACCTGAGAAAAATAGTATGTTAAGGTTTCAAAAATATGTCCTTCTCTAGTTCTATCCGAGTGAGGAGTATGGTAATCAGGTGAAGAATATTGACTTTTAATAACAATGAAGAAAAAAGGCATATTCTTGGCAATCATCCCATTTGCTAAGATTTAGTGCAGTTGATCACTGCACTTAGAATTAGGACACCTGGCTTTAAATTTTGCTTCTATCTTTTATTACCTGCCTTATAATAGACAAATCATCAGGCCTCTTAGGTCCTCTATTCAATCATTTGTAAACTAAAGATACGAATTATTTAAGTGAATGAATGAAGCAGTTATTAAGCATTACTTTATATAAAAGAAGAAGGAAATAAATATCTATTTATTTATTTAGTCAGGGACTGTGCTAAGCACTTTACAAATATCATTTCATTTTATCCTTACTAAAACCTTATGAGTTAAATCATGTTATTGTTCCCATTTTACAGCTGAGGATATAAAGGCAAACAAAGGTTAAATGATTTGCCAGGGTTACACAGCTAGTAAGTCCTAGAGGCCATATTTGAACTTGTCTCCCTTCCTCCCAACCTAGCATTCTATCTACCATGTCATCTAACTGCCTCTTAATAACATAATGTACTGTTCTGAGCCCTTGGGATAATAACAGAAAAGTAAGCTGGCTCTTTCCCTCAAAGAACTCATATTCTTTTGTTTCTTTCTCTTTTTTCTGGTTGGTAATATTTTATTTTTTCCAAATATATTTAAGATTATTTTAACATTTGTTTTCTGACATTTTAAGTTCCACATTCTCTTCCCTTCTCACTCCCTTCCCCCCTCATTGAGATGGTAGGAAAAGTGATATAGGCTGTACATATGTTATCATGCAAAATGTATTTCCTTACTCATTGTATTGCAGAAGAAGATGCATATCACCAAAAATAATGAAGAAAATAAAGAGAAAAAATGATATTCAGATTCATCAGTTCATTCTCTGGTGGCAGATAGCATTTTTCAACATGAGCCCTTGAGAGTTGTCTTGGATCATTGTTTGCTGTTAATAGCTAAGTCATTTACACTTGATCATTATACAATATTGCTGTTACCATATACAATGCTCCTCTGGTTTTGCTCACTTCACTTTACATCAGTTCATAGGTCTTTCCAGATTTACATTAAATCATTCTGCCTCAAATCATTTCTTATGGCACAATAGTATTCCATTATAATCACACACCACAACTCATTCAGTCATTCCTCTAATTGACAGACATCCACTCAGTTTCCAGTTCTTTGCCACCACAAAAAGAGCAGCTATATTTTTTTTTTGTAAAGGTCCTTTTTCCATTTCTTTTTTATCTCTTAGGGATACAAACCTAGTAGTGGTATTGCAAGATCAAAGCATATTCAGTTTTGTAGCCCTTTGGGCATGGTTCCAAATGGCTCTCCAGAATAGTTAGATCAGTTCACAATTCCACCAACCCAACAGTAGAGACTCACATTCTAATGAGGGAGATTTCAGTTGCAAGTCAAATGGAAAAGTCCAATAGTCCTTTGCAGCACCAAAGCAGATGGTAATGCATCCTTATTAATATCTCATTTCCACTGATAAAAATCATAAAAGTTTCTGAAGTTGAACCTCTTGTTAATGCCAAGAACTATGGTGACAAAAACTTTCTTTACTAGGTCTTTAATGTTTGTGGATATAATACACCTGGGAGCAGTTGCTAGGTAGCATCTTCATAACAGTTGCCACCCTATAAGGCTGCTGTTAGGAGGGAGAGAAGCCTAATCGGTGGTCTAGGAGTTGCTTGTTGGTGACACTTGATCAGCAGCAGTTACAGGAGGTGATGAGGAAGATGGGCTCCTTCTCTATTTCTCTCCTCCATGATGGCTTTTGGGGCTGAGGCGAAAGCAAGTCTCTTGGTCTGGGAGATATTACTATTCCCAAGGTTCTTGAGTTCAAGCCTTGGCCAGTATTAATTAGGGTCAAAGTGAAGATGGTAGTCATAATGCTGCTGAATATTGATCTGACAGGATGCTTGGTTCCTTATCTCACAAAATAACTGTAGTATTCATTAAGTATTTGTTACATATTAAATATTGTGCCAACCACTGAGATTAAAAATACAAGAAGAAATAAAGATAAGCCTTGTCTTCCAAGACCTTAGAGTCCATTGGCCATAAGAAAACACATGTTCTCAAAGGGGTTGGGGGAAAAGCTGTCTTATGCAGGCACGGTAAAATCCAGAGAATCAAGAATGTTTCCTGGAGAGGAATAAGGCATGTCAGGTATGGGCACTTTGGTTAAAATGGAGGTTCGGAGAAGAATCAGCCAACTAGAGGAAGGAGCCCAGGGTTGAAGTGTGCTTACAATCTGAGAAGTCTACAGGTTGAGTGAAGTTAATCTAGGGAAAGGCCAGAGAGCCAGAGATGGAGCTTAGAGAGGAAAGAACATTACAGACAAAATGCAAATGCAAAATTAAAGTGCATTATTAGGGACATAGAGTTCTTATCAAACCCATTCTACACTGCTTTGATCAGGCCAAATGTATAAAGAGTGCAACATTTTAGGGAAGACATTGACACATTTGAGGACATCATAAAGATAATGACCACAATGAGAAAAGCATCACTAGGGACTGCTTAAATGTTAAATGAAAGCTTAGAAGAAAAGTCTTGGAGAGAGTATGTTAACTGACAGATTTTAAATTCTGAAAGGCCTGTAAGTGGGAGGAAAGTTAGATTTGTCCTACTGAGACAGGGTAGAAAAAGAAGCATTGGTTGGAGACTTATGGAGAGGAATATTTCATGTTAATATGAGTCATGGACTGAGCACTGAGCCTGGAATAAGGAAGACCTGCCTTGGACACTTTCTATATCTCTCTTGACAAGTCACATAACTTCCATTTACTTCAGTTTCATCCCCTATAAAATGAAGGTAATAAAAACACCTACTTCACAGGGTTGTTGTGAAGATAAAATGAGATAATATTTGTAATGATTTTTGCTAATCCTTAAAGTGCTATATAAATGCTAGGAGCTCCTAGTACTACTATTACAACTACAACTGCTATACAGTGATGATGATGATGATGATGATGATGATGATGATGATGATGAAGACAATGACAACAATGACAGCTAGCTGTGTGCCTCTAGACAATTCACTTAGCCTCTCCATGCCCTAGCTAATTCTCTGACTATAATGCAGAGAAGATACTGATTTCTTTTTGGTACAAGGAGTTTTATCCCTTGGCTTGTCTACTTTCCAATGATCTCCCTACTGATTAGAACTGCTCCCATACTAATATGGGTGACAATGGAGTTAACAGATTTGCTCTCACTGAAGGTCTTGAACCAGGAGTTGTATGCTTCATGTGGGAATTGTCACAGAGATCATTCCTGTCCTGAATTGAATTGTACTAGATAATCTTTTAAGCTTCCTTCCATCCAAGATTCTATCTGATCTGTCCTCAACAGACATTCTAATTTTCCATGACTTCTTACAGTATAAACCTACAAAAGGTTCACCCCTTATTAACTGGCCCTCTGACTTGCTTGTGGGATCAAACTGATCCTCATTATATGAAACAAGGAAACCTTTCTATGTGATATATTCCTAAGCACTTGGTCACCTCAGTGGATCTATGATTATACATATATTATAATGTAATAATTTTTATTCATGCATAAGAAAAACATCTGTGTATGTGATCTTTCCTCTGGTGTCTAGTGTTACTCTTGTAAACCTTTTGTTTTTTCACTCTAAATCTTTGGTATCATGTCTTTTCTCAAAATCCTCTGAAGAATAGCCACATTATTTTCTGACATTCCCCCTTTCATTCTTTTAAAGTCTCGATATTATAAGTATTCCATACAGGCAGACAATCTACTCTCTTCCATACAGGCTGACAATCTACTCTCTTTCACTCTCACTATGAAGAGATCACTTCTTTTTCTCATTAAATGTCTTTACTTGATTTTTAAATGCAACTTCTCAAGTGCAAATTGTTATTGGCAATACACTGAAGCCTAGTTACATTCATCATGTATTTTTTTTGCTACCTTTTATGTTATTTTTCCTTCTTCTAAGATCATGGTGTTCCATGACTTAAAGTCATAAAAATGACAAATGGAGAATGCTTGAGTTAAAGAAAAGAGATTTTGTAATTGTAAGTAGTTTTTAGTATTTGAAAGTAGTATGCAATTTCTCAAATGTAATCTAGCCTCATTTTTTCTGCTCAATTATCTATCTGAACCATTTATCCAGTACATACAGATTATAGAGAAAATTATTGCATATAATTCCCTAGACACAGTGAGTACACAGAGATTGATTGATAGATTGCACATATAGTTAAATGCATGGGTGTGCTGGCAAATGTTTAACAACCAGCTCTCCAAAATTTACACATGAGACGCTTTAAAATTTAACCTGCACTATTAATATTTTCTCCATTACTTTTTTAGGACTAGATAATCAACAAAACAATCAATCAAACCCTGTTTTGTATTCTTTGTCCATTTCTGAGGTGTAAATAAATGCTCATGCTGAAAATTTAATAATCGAATATTATTAGTCACTATGAGCTGGCTTCAGCACACCACTGGATATATGTCATGATGCAAACCAAATGAATATTAAGAACTCTGATAATAATTCAACATTCAACTAGATTTCTCAAATTGTTTATTATATCTTGATGGAATTCATGAAACAAGAAGATATGAGGGAAAACAAAGGCCATCTATGGGTGACATCCACATAAATTTAATTAACTATCTACAAAGACACATCAAAATAAAGGCTGAGTCAAGCAAATTTTTTTTCTTTTTTTAAAAATAGAAATATAAGGGTTATGATGACAATTTAGGATCAGGTGTAACAACCACAGGTAATTATGGCCATGATATCTTAAAGAACCTAGAGTTATAAATCAGTACAAATTCTGCAAAGAACTGATAGAAACTGTGAAACACATCATTATAGGCTGAAAAATGCACATCTATTGAATACCAAGCAAGATACAATTTATTGGCTAAAATAATACATCAAAAGCTATCTTTCATATGTGAACAGACAACAAATCCTTGTGCTACAAATATATAGTTTAAAATATTCCTGAGAATTCAATAAATAAACTTCACTTGAAATGGGGCATTATTACAGAGAAAAAATATTGCTTACAATTCCCTAGACATATCATTGATACATAAACATTTAAGGGAAACATTTCAACAGATATAATTATATATAATACTTAAATCTTAAAAAAGTAAAAATCTTATGTGAATAGGATAAGGCATCTATTTTCCCCATTGTCCTATATGTTACTGGAGTTCTCCTGCAGTTGCTTTCAGTTGGCCTACAGAAGATGAACTTATATTATTATACTTTTGACCAATTACAAAAAAAACATTTACTTTGTCAATGCAACAGTTTGCAGAATATTAAACATAAAATAATTCATTTGATAGTGAGAGAGAGAGAGAGAGAGAGAGAGAGAGAGAGAGAGATGAATATCATGAACATGGTAGCTGACAGTTATAGGATGCTTTACATTTTCCAAAGAGTTTTACATGCATTGTATTATTTAAACTCGAAATAGTTCAATAAAATAACTCTCTTTAAGTATATATAACAGGAAATGGGGTACAATTTATATAATGAGAAAGCAAATTTCAGTGAGAGTAGAATGCTTACCCATGATCATACAGTTAGTAAGTAATGTAGATGGGAGTTAAATCCATGTCTTTCCTGGCCCCAAATACAATGTTTTTTCAAGCCTACTATTTTGTTTTTCCAAGGTGAATAGTCGACATTACATGGTTATGGATATAGTTGTGGTATCGCTGCAGTTTTTCTATGTTAAAAGTGATTGATGCAATTTCATTTGCAAATAGCAACATTTGGAGACTGCTGTCATCAGTAGTGAATATTTCTTTTATTTTGATGTTTCAAAGAACAATCTCTGTGACAGTGGTGAAAACCTAAGGTGAGCATATGTCTCTTTATTTTATACCCATCTGGAAGGCCATACTAAATAGCCTGCTGAGATAAATGTTTTGGGTGTGTTTAGGAATATTCTATAAATGTAATAGAGAAATGGAGGATGACACGTTGAAGAGAACCTTCAAGGCTGCATTTAGACCATCCCATAGATGTAAAAACAAACAAACAAAAATAAAATGACCCTTTACTGAAACAATAAATGGCAAGATCTTTATTCTTTGAAGTGCACTATTATAAGTTATGGGATTGTAAAGATGAGGATCTATTATAGACAACTGTCTCCTTGTGCTGTTTTTAGGCGATTATGTGATTTTTTTTCTACCCCTCTACCCTCCCCACTCCCTGTGCTGACAAGCAATTCCACTGGGTTATACATGTATACATGTATATATACATATCATTCATATTTTCACTAGACTGATCTTTTAAAGCCAAAACCCTAATCATATCCCCAACAAACCATACAATTGATGATATGTTTTTCTTTTGTGTTTCTGCTCCCACCATTCTTTCTCTGGATGTGGATAGCATTCTTTCTCAAAAGTTTCTCTGGATTGTCCTGGGTCATTGCATTGCTGCTAGGAGAAAAGTCCATTACATTTGATTTACCACAGTGTATCAGTCTCTGTGTAAAGTGTTCTCCTGGTTCTGTTCCTTTCACTCTCCATTAACTCCTGGAGGTTTTTCCAGGAAGAATTCCTCCACTTCATCTTTCCTGTCATATTCCATCACCACCAGATACCATAATTTGTTGAGCCATTCCCTAATCAAAGGGAATCCCCTCATTTTCCAATTTTTGCCACCCCAAAGAGTGTGACTATCAATATTTTGTACGTCTTTTTCTTTATTATCGCTTTGGGCTACAAACCCCACAGTGGTATGACTGTATCAAAGGGCACATATTCTTTTAAAGCCTTTGGACATAGTTCCAAATTGCCCTTCTGAATGGTTGGATTAAGATGAGAAAGAAGTGGAGTCAATCTGGTGGCTTAGAAGTAGCAAAAGTTAAATCCTCTGTGAAAACCCTTCCATAGCAATCAAAAACAAAACACTTCAAGGGGGACAGAAAACCAAATCCAACAAGAGGACAGATCTATGGTACCCTCCTGCTTGATTCAACCTAAAAGATATGCAGAGAAGGTTGAATTCTCTGGTTTAAGGGAAAAAAGAAAGAAGGTCATAGTGTCACTCCTACACCTATTGTGCTAAGAGTTGGGGGGGTCAGTGGGATCTCAGGGTGAGGGCTCCAACTGGGACAGAATACCTTGCTACCACAACTATACAAAGTTCAGACTCTGATCACGGCTAGCAAGGAGGTAGTTGGAGGAGAGAAGCAGAGAAGAGGGCAGGCTGGTCATAGATTGCAGCCACCACACCTCCTTTTTAGGCCTCTGCCTCTGGAAGTTTTAGTCTCAGGGTATATTTAGCTCTGCAGGTCAGCTCAACTGGCTTAATCCAGTTTATCAATACTACAGAAAAGAAGCCTCTAGAGGGCAGAAAGGCCCAAACTCACAGAGCTAATAAACAACCAGAAGAAATCTACAGAATAGACAGAAAGCCAAACTCAATAAGACAGAATCACAGGTCTCTCCTTCTTGATCCAACCTAAAAGGCAGACAGATAAAGTCAAATTCTCAGGTATAAGGGAAAAATCCAACACCCCTTCCCTATCTACTTCACTCAGACCCACTGAAGGACTCAGGCTGACAGTGGGATCCCAGAGCTCAGGCTGTAACCACTACAGAGTACTTTAGTGCCACCATGAGAAGCTCAGTGCTCAGAGGAGGCAGCTGGCAGGGAGATGGCTGGCAGAAATGAGTAGAGAGGAGGATCAAGGGTAACTACCTTCACCCTCCACACCTTCACCTTCACCCTCAGTCTCTGTTAGCAGCTGAGGAAGATCTGGCCTCAGGATACATTAATATAATAGGTCAACTCTATCAACCTAATCCAATTAATCAGGGGAGTAAAGAAGAAACCCCTTTAGGGAAGAAAAGCCCAAACTCACAGATCCAGCAAATAAACAGAGGAGCAAGAATACAGCCAATAAAGAGGGAGAAAGAAGGAAAAAATATGAGTAAACAACAGAAAAAAAGACTAAAGAATCCATAGCTTCTATTCAGTTAATGAGCAAAGAACAAATGGAAGAGAACAGGACCAAGGAACACCAAGCAAAAACTCAGAAACTCCAGCAAATTGGACTCAGGCTTTGGAAGAATTCAAAACAAAATTCAAATAGAAGATTTGCAAGCATTCCTGAAGAAAAGACAAGACTTAAACAGAAATTTTGATGCCCAAATACAGAATGGTTGGATTAATTCACAACTCCATCAACAGTGTATTAGTGTCCCAGTTTTGACACATCCCCTTCAACATTTATCATTATGGAAGATATTCTTGATAAATGCATAGACCAACCAATCTCATAAAGATTTTACAGAAATGAAAGAGCAAACAGATCCAGTGTTGCTACTTTCTTCTTTTTTTATCACTTTTTGATAAAAAAAAAAAAACACCATCAGCAATTTTTCCCATTCTCTTGGATGTTTGCTGATTTTGAGTTATTTTGATCAGTTTCTTTATGCCATTAAATTTTTGTTGCCATTGACACTTGTTTCCTCAATATATATTTCATCTTTTGAGATCATTTTCTTAAGTGTTACTGTCACTTTTTCACACAAGATGCAGCCTAAACAGGATAGCTCTACTTATTACAGGTCACAGGTCACCATAAATATACTGACAGATTTTTTCCTATAAACATCTCAACACAGGTCTTCCTATTCTCAAGTCCAGCTCATTGTATATTACACCATATTGTCTCATCTTCCTCCATTTTTTATGAAGGACCTAGTTCTTTAAATCTAAATTGGCCTTGGCTTTCTACTTGACAAGAAGATTTTAAGTGAAAGGAAAAAAAAAGCAATTTCTGTGCTTTTTTGAACTTCATATTATGGTAACTTTTTGGTTTAGGAAAATTTGTCTAGAAATAATTATAATCTAAGGTAATGTTTTAAGCTGTCACTTTCCTTCCTTTCTTCCTTTCTTCCTTCCTTCCTTCCCTTTTTCCTTCCCTCTATTCTCTTTGTTTGTTTCTAAAATTATTTAAGCCTGTTAGTTCCTGTAATCATGTATAGCATAATTTTCCTCTAGGAAAAGGAGAAGAAAACCTTTTCTTAGCAAAGGTAAAAATCCTAGTGCCCAGCTATGCCATAAAAGATGTTCACAGAGAAACAGTCGTGTAATTTAGTCGATGACAGACTGTTCTTTTTATATAATGTACTGGCTCTGTTTATAACCAGATTGAGACTTCTTTCTGGCAGCCAAAAAGCTGATATGTTCTTGGAAATGCTTTTTTTTCCTCTCTCTCCTAGTATCAGTGAGAATCTACAGTCTTGTGAGCTATTCTGTCCACAAAATAAAAGGATGTGTTCTGCCATAAAAGTACTACCTAGATGACTCTCAGGTCACATATAATAGAGTTGTATTAATGAAACACAAGTGTGCAGTTTGATTTGCCCAAAACTGAGGCATCCCATCTTGCTTCTAGGAAAAGCATCCATATTATGCTCACACATGGAGGACTCTTGTCTTTGTTCCTCCTTACAACATGCTGGGAGGCCATTCAGCTGAACTAGAATTTTCCTTAGTTATTTCTGCTTGCTCTCTGCACTCCAATAAAATAAATTTCTAACTTACCTTTCCTCCTAGGCTGGAATACACAATTAACTCAAGTGGGGCATGAAACTGAACTACGTCCTTCCTCTTGAGAGGAGTTTTCTACTCCTAACTCACAATAGCCCTACCATCTTCTTCAACCAGTCTGTTTTTGGTGCTTTAAGTGAACAGATGGTTTGCTTTCAGAAAATGTTTTGCTATTTTTAATTTGTTGGATGATTTAAGTTCAGATTTTGCCCTCAGACCACACACAAAAATATTTTACTAGGCATTTTAGATAGTATTTGGTTCACCTTTCTTGATAATGTATTTCACAAAATCATTTTCATTCTTCCATTACTTCATTACAAATATATCTTAATATATTCTTTAAAAAACCTTGAGATTAAATACTTCAACCATTCCTGAATGTCTCTCCCATCTAGATTGCTCCTTTTGGAGAAATTCCCCTTACACGGGGCTGCTGGCAAACATACTGTCTCTTTTCCCCCAGCACCACCTGCTACTCAAAATTATTCCATATTTATTTTATATATTTATTCAAGTTTTGCTCTTTAGAAAATGTCACAAGTGATGCAGTAGGTAGCGTCCCATTAAATCGCACACATTCCTTTAAATATCTTTCAGTACTATCATGAACAAAAGGTTGTTTCTGAAATGCATTATTTCCATACTGCAAGCAAGTTGTTATTGAGATTTAGGTGGGAAGAAAGACTAATTATATTATCTGATACAATTATTTTTCCTACCTATATATAGGATAGGTAAGTTAGGATGAGACTGAAAAGAAAATGCATGCCATCTGCAATTTAAGCAAGAAATTAGGCTTACTAAAAAGGAAAAAAAATGTCAACTTGGTAAATGATATGTGGGTGGCCCTAGAGTCATTTGACTCAAAAATCTATTGTGTAAAAAAAAATATCAACTTATTGTAGTAAATGTACTCAATTTATTTAAAAGGCAATGATGTATTATATATAATATGTATATTATATATAAATGAACATATATGCCAACCTATATTCTCTTTTTGAAAGAATTATAAGTAAGCTTAGTGGTCACAAAAATGAGAAAATAGCAGCAATGGGCTGAGTCATTTGGTTTTTTCCATCTCAGTACCCATTCATTTCATAATGCCCCTTAGGCTACGTTAGAGAAAAAGCCAATCCATTACAGATTTTGAAGTTAAAAAATAGGGATTTGTCAAGGCATTGAAAACTTTCACAGTGAATGTAAATAAGATGAAATCGCAGTAACAAGTCATTCAGTAAGCTACTATGTTCCATAACCCCATAGCCAAATTAGATTTTTACAATACTTTTTCAGCTTTATTATATTAGTGTATTTAATTAATAGGACTACTAATTTTATTAGATTTTTTCACCTGATTAAACTAAATGAATCTTTTAATGGAATAATAAAACTAATTTAATTTATTCTATTTTGCCATTTATTTTCGAGATCAATGCATCTGGCTTAAAAATTGCAGGTTAATTACAATGTCTAATGAGGAGAATGAGATGTCCATTAAGTCATTAATTCTGATACTAGAGTAGAGGAAGTAAACAAATGGCATAGGGGGAAAATCACCTGTTTGGGAAATAGGAGACAAGGGTCCAAGACTCTATTAGTATATTAATTATATGACCTTGGGGATCAGCCTTCACAGATCTCCATTTCCTCCTTTGTCAAATGGTGAGGGGAGGGATGGAGACTAGTTGAAATCTAAGGTCTACAATATTCTTATAATATCCTTTGAATTCCATGAAATTATAGAATATATTTTAGCCTTCCACGGTATACTTGGATTATAAAGCTAAATTTGCACTGAAATCCCATTGTACTTACTAAGGTTGTGATGATGATTCTACTTTCTAATACATGTGTCAATGTCTAAGAAGATTTATACTAGGACTAGGCAGGATCTGAATTCCACTTGTTCCGATACTTTGCACATGTAGAGAATCTACCTGGGTGTGGAAATAAAACTATTATTTTAAAATGTGTTGCTCTTTGTTTTTATACTTCATTTCTCAATTGAATTTCTCATGTTAAAAAAAAAGACCTACCATTCACAATAATCTCATAAATTTAGTTGGATGGAGGCAAATACTATATTGTTTTCCTTTTTGAAAAGAGTCTTCTTCATGTGTAGTAAACAGTACAATCTCAAATAGAATAACCACTCAGACACCCAGAGTACCCTCCAAGACAGGCTGAATGACATTAGCAACCACATAGAAAGATAGCACTAGATTCTTGCAGAAAAAGGCAACAAGACTTCTAATTATGAGCTTATTTCAATTCCAGTTTATGTCAATCAGCAATAGAGACCATAGGCACAGATTATTAATGCAGGGCCATAGATAATACATAATATCCTCTTAGTATCTACATCCTGAAGCCAACAAGTAAAGGAAGAAAGGAAAGGATGGGGGAAACATTTGGCCAACAAGGTTGGTCATGCCTCCATTTGCAATGCATTTGTTAACCTTGAGGTTACTACACACCATACAAAGAGGCAATCTTGAACTAAGAAAAACCCTTTACTACTTAGCTGAGCTGTCAGGTTACACACTAAATATTTTCCTCTTTAAATTCCTAATACTTGAAAATTTTCTCTCATTTTCTCTTGGCCCACTTCTGGATTGCCCTGAATCTATATCCCAAGTCCACCAATAGTAACAAAGCCTAGGGACCTTAGTGATCATTTATTTTAAGATTTTAGAAAAAAAAACCTGAGGACCAGAAGAGTGAAGAAACTTGTCACTAATCACACAATCTGGATATAATAGAGTAGTAGTAGTAGTAGTAGTAGTAGTAGTAGTAGTAGTAGTAGTAGTAGTAGTAGTAGCAGTAGTAGTAGTAGGATTTGAAACCAGCTCTTCTGATTCTAAAACAAGTGATCCTCTCAGTAGGACACACAAGTTTCTAGTTGTAGGATGGTTAGTGATGGTGAGAAAGATGGATAATAGGAAGAAAAAGTAAAACATTGTGAGTTATTCTTTGAGGAAAAGTATAGGATACTCTGAATCTGATTTTACTCTAAAACTGAATGAATTTTGCTTTGGTTATTTAGATATAAAAGGGCCAAAGATCAGTACCTATGGGAAATATAAAGAGACCTTTAACCTCAATTTTTGTCCTTTTTGCTATAGTGAACCATCAGAAAACCTCCAAGTGGCATTGTGCTTGATTCAGGGAACGGTATATACAGGAAGAGTTATTATATCGCATTTCTGCAGTGGATCAGGGAAAAGCAAAACCCTGTCTGAATGAACTGCTATGAGCATTCAGAGCAATATTCCTTTTCAAATATCCTATTCGTTAATCAAAAGATATTTCTTTCCGTTTCATGAGCACAAAATCCAACTTTGATTGCCATCCCCTTTGCCTGTGCCTGGAATGCTCTGCCCCCAACACACAAAAACATATACATATCTATTCTATTTAAAACTACATGTTCTTTAGGACCTGAAGGCCTAACAATAACAATGAATATAGAAAGTATTTAATTAACGTATGCTAAATTGTAGAATAAATTAATTAAGTAGAATAGTCACTGAGGGAAGAAGAAAAAAAATAAGAGGGATGACCATGTATCCAGGCACATTAAGATGTATCTCTAGAATGATTATAATTGAGAAGAGACTCTACCACTCCTCTGGTTCCACAACAATTTCTTATCCAAGTATTCCTAGTATTACTTTCCCTATCCTTAATCCCATTAGACATAATATTTGTCTTTCACGTCCACATCCCCATGTACTATAACCTCTTCCCTGTTTCCCAGGGATCCTACTTAATATCTGGAGCCCTGAGAGTCTCTTTTCCTAATGGTGTCAGGACCTATACCTCTGAAATGCCTCTATCAGCAGCCCTAGCTCATGGTCATTCACCCATATCAGTTCTTCCCCAAAGTGCCTCTAAACTTGATTTTCCAACACATATAAAAGACTTCCCTGGAAACTGATCTTCTTTGTCCCAATAACACAGGAAAGACCATCCACAACCTCATGTCATTCTCAGTAGAAAATATCAAGAGACTTTATAATGTCACTTCTCTATGTCTAAAAAAAATCATTGGATGTTGATAAAGCTCATGGAGATTAGACAATAGCACAAATTAGGTACTTGCTACCTACATATATGAGCTCTGAAAAGAAGCCTGGTTTAAGCAAAATTAAATGAGAAAAAATATTATTTTTCTCTGAGACTCTAAATAGAAAAGAAAGAACAAGCAAAATAGTATAAAACTGTTCTGTTCATTCACTTCACTTTGCATCAGTTTATATGTCTTCCCAGGTTTCTTTAAAACTATCTCTTAGATCATTTTTTTTGGCACAACAGTACTATAAAAAGGAAAAAAAATGAATCCCATCTAAAGCTTTAACATAATTTACAGGTCACTAGAGTTGCATTTAATGTCATTACATAATAAAATTTGGTATTTCAGAAGATGATGTCTACAGTAAATTTTAAGAGTACATAAAGAAAAACTAGACATTCTTAGACTTGGCCCTCAATATTAAGCATGAAATTATTCTATCTTTTTATTACTTACTTAATAGTTTAGTGGTGTACCTGAGGCAACTGTCAGATATCAGGGAGAAGTTGCCTTAGGAAATAAGATGAGCAAAAGTCAGTTAGAATTAACCACTAAATGCAGAGGCATCTGCCTAGATCCTATATATAATCAGTCTGGTGTCTGAATCTTGTTGTTTATGGATACATCCATGCTAGGAGAAAAAATGTTTTGTCAGAAATAACTCCTCCCTTGTCTTTGGCTGTCAATTTTCAGTGTTGATGTTTGTATTGAGTCAAGTTAATTGACCAAATTCTGTGACTTTTGTCTGTCCTGTATCTCATTGCTCCCCAAGACTGTGTTACAGGCATCCCTGCCCTCTGGTGTCAAACTTTGGTATTAGAGCTACTTGTTGAAAGTTGCAGTCAGAGACGAGAGTGGAATGTGGATTTTTGGATTATTGGAGCTTTAAAGGAATATAAGTGATTATTTAGTACAATACTCCTTGATGTACACATCAGAAAACCAAGACCCAGAAAATCCAAGTGATTCACTGTGGGTCAAATAGTGATAAAGCATTGTAAGAGACATTAGTTAGCAACAAAGTTTACAAAGTAGAGAGGGGAAGTAGCATAGTTAAAATAGTTAAAAATAATTTTAAAACTTTTTAAAAGTCCATCAAAAATAAGGGTAGGATGAAGGGACTGGGGATGTTTAGCATGGTGATTTAAGATTTGATGAATATAATGGCCATGTTAAAGTATCTGATTTCTTTAAGAATTAAGTTTTATTTTTTCATTCAGCAAGCATTTATTTTCTCTTCTTCCTTTCCACCGTCAAAAAAAAGAAAAAGAAAACCAACATCTTTATAATATTGTGAACAAGGCAAATTCCCATATTGGCAAAATGTCCAAAAATGTACATCTCAGTTGGCATATTGAGTTCATCACTTCTCTTGTTAAGTTGTAGGTAGCATACTTTGATTTTCTGTAATCACAGCTCATCAGAATGCTTTAAGTCTTTCATTCATTTTTGTCCCTATTTATTTTTTCTCCAGATAGCTATAAGTTCTAATTTTTCTAACATTTCATTCACCTCTCTTACTTCTTTTTTGGTTCAATTTATCTAGTTCTAATAGAGGAAGGTTGAGGTCCCCCACTAGTATAGGTTTACTATCTATTTCCTCCTGAAGCTCCTTTAGTTTCTCTTTAGAAATCTGAATGCTATACCACTTGGTGCATATGTTGAGTACTGATATCTCTTCAATAATTATACTGCCTTTTATCAAGATGTAATTACCTAACATCTCTTTTAATCAGATCTATTTTTGCTTTAGCTTTGTCTGAGATCATAATTATTACTTCTGCCTTCTTTGTCTCAGTTGCAGTGCAGTAAATTCTGCTCCACCCTCTTACCTTTACCTCATGTATTTCTACCAACCTCAAGTGTGTTTCTTGTAGACAACATATGGTAGGATTCTGGTTTTTAATCCATTCTGCTATCCTCTTTCTTTTTATAGATGAGTTCATTCCATTCACATTCACATTTATGATTACTGTCTGTGTATTCCCCTCCATTTTGACTTCTTCCTTTGATTCTGCCTTTTCTCTTATCCCTCTTACCTTCCCTCCAATTTCTCACTTTTAGTCAGTCTCCCCCCATTCCCCTCCCTAATGCTATTTCCCATCCTACCCCTCCCTTCTTATTGTTTCCCCTCTTACTATATTGCCTTTTAAATTACCTCTCAACCTCTCCTATCCTTATATTGCTCCTCTTTTTTTATTTATTACTCTTCTACTTCTCTATAGGGCACACTACAATTCCCTGCCTCGATGGATCTCATTGATCTTCCCTCTCTGAGTCAATTTCAATGAGCATAAGATTTAAGTATTACCTGTTTCCAACTTCTTCCACCCTTCAGTTGTATTAGTCTACTTCCCTCCTTCCCCCGTGTGCTTCTTCATGAAATATATATTTCCCCTATTTTATCTCTTTTCACATTTCTCTTAGTATTGTCCTCTTTTTTTACCCCTAGTTTTTTATATATATTTTTGATACATCATCCTATACAGCTTATCATTATAACCTCTAGGTATACTTCTTCTAACTGTCCCAATAATAATAACAACTTTTAAGAGTCACCAATATCATCTTTTCATATAGGAATACAAATCATTTGAATTTATTTGGTCCCTTAATTTTTTTCCCCTTTCTTAATTATCTTTTGGTGATTCTCTTTAGTTCTGTATTTGGGAATTGAATTTTCTATTCAAGTCTTGTCTTTTCTTCAGGAATGTTTGGAAATCATCTATTTTATTAAATGACCATACTTTCCCCTGCAAGAATATGGTCAATTTCGTTAAAAACTAGTGGAAATGCCCATTGGCCAGGGGTGGGGGGAGGGTGAGGGGTGAAGGGGAAAGTAGGAGCATGAATTATGTAACCATGTTAACTTTTCTAAAAATGAATATTAACAAATGTTAAAAAAAAGAATATGGTCAATTTTACTGGGTACTTGATCCTTGGTTGTAAGCTCAGTTCCCTTGCTTTCTGGAATATCATATTCCATGCTTTCTGGTCCTTCATTGTGGATGTAGCCAGGTCCTGTGTAGTCCTGACTATAGTTCCACGATATCTGAATTGTTTCTTTTTAGCAACTTATAGTATCTTTTCCTTGGTCTGGAAATTCTTGAACTTGGCTATAACATTCTTGGGTGTGATCAATTGGGGATTTAATGCAAGGAGGTGATCTATGGGTTCTTTCAATCTCTACTTTTCCCTCTTGTTCAGGAATATCAGCACAGTTTTCTTAGATAATTTCCTGGAGAATTATTTCCAGGCTTTTTCTTTGGTCATTATTTTCAGGTAGTCCAATAACTCTTAAATTGTCTCTCCTGGATTTTTTCCAGGTCTGTTTCATCAACGATAGGTTCATATTTTCATCAATTCTTTTCATTTCTTTCATTGTTTTATAGATTCTAGAGCTGCCTTGTAAAGTCATTCACTTCTAATTATTTGATGCTAATTTTTAAAGACTGAATTTGATCCCTGAATTTTTGATCTTCTTTTTCCTTTTGATCTTTTTTTTCATTGTAGGTCATTATTTTTATCTTTTACTTTCTTTGCCTCATTTTCTAGCTGGTTAATTGTGGTTTTGAAGACACTATTTTCTTGTTTTAGTTCATGTGTCTCTCTTTTCAGATGACCTGTCTTGCCTTTTAAGTTCTTTACTCAATTTCCTTCGACCTCTCTTTATTGTTTTTTGACTTGTGTTTTGAGTTCTTCAAAACCTGAGTCCAATTTGCTGGAGTTTCTGAGTTTTTGCTTGGTGTTCCTTGGTCCTGTTCCTTCCATTTGTTCTTTGATCATTAACTGAATAGAAACTATGGATTGTAAGTTCTTTGTTCTTTTTTCTGTCTTTTACTCATATTTTTCCTTCCTCCCCCCTCTTTATTGGCTATATTCTTGTTCCTCTATTTATTTGCTGGATCTGTGAGTTTGAGCTTTTCTGGCCTGAAGGGGCTTCTTCTTTACTCCCCTGATTAATTGGATTAGGTTGATAGAGCTGGCCTATTATATTAATGTATCCTGAGGCCAGATCTTCCTCAGCTGCTGAGGCTGAGGGTGAAGGTGAAGGTGTGGAGGGTGAAGGTATTTAACCTTGATCCTCCTCTCTACTTATTTCTGCCAGCCATCTCCCTGCCAGCTGCCTCCACTGAGCACTGAGCTTCTCATGGTGGTACTAAGGTACTCTGTAGTGGTTATAACCTTTGCTCTGGGATCCCACTGTCAGCCTGAGTCCTTCAGTGGGTCTGAGTGAAGTAGATAGGGAAGGGGTGTTGGATTTTTCCCTTATACCTGAGAATTTGACTTTATCTGTCTGCCTTTTAGGTTGGATCAAGAAGGAGAGACCTGTGACTCTGTCTTATTGAGTTTGGCTTTCTGTCTATTCTGTAGACTTCTTCTGGTTGTTTATTAGCTCTGTGAGTTTGGGCCTTTCTGAGGCTTCTTCTCTGTAGTACTGATAAACTGGATTAAGCCAGTTGAGCTGACCTGCAGAGCTAAATATACCCTGAGACTAAAACTTCCAGAGGCAGAGGCCTAAAATGGAGGTGTGATGGCTGAATCTGGGACCAGCCTGCTCTCTTCTCTGCTTCTCTCCTCTAACTACCTCCTTACCAGCTTTGGTCAGAGTCCTGAACTTTGTGTAGTTGTGGTAGCAAGGTATTCTGTCCCAGATGGAACCCTCACCCTGAGATCCCAATGACCACCCCCGCCCCCAACTCTTAGCACAATAGGTGTAGGAGTGACACTCTGACCTTCTTTCTTTTTTTCCTTAAACCAGAGAATTCAACCTTCTCTGCATATCTTTTAGGTTGAATCAACTCTGTCTTCTTGCTGGATTTGGTTTTCTGTCCCCCTTGAAGTGTTTTGTATTTGATTAGTGTGGAAGGGTTTTCACAAAGGAATTAACTTTTGCTGCTTCTAAGCCATCATCTTGACTGTGCCCCTCTAAGCCTTTTAAAATTGTGCATTTTTCAAAATGTTGATTTTTTTTACATAAATTTTTGTCTTTATTCACTTCACTTTGTATCACTTTATAGAAATCATCCCAGGTTTCTTTAAAATCATCTGTTAGGTCATTTCTCTGGGCACAACAGTATGTCATTTAATTTATATTCTACCCGTTGGTCAATCACTCTACACTCAATGGGCACTCCTTCAGTTTACAATTCTTTCCCGTATTCAAGTATTTGAAGGGCTGTTCTGTGTAAGAAAAATTATTCTTGGTCTTTTAGACCCTAGAAGAATGAGAACCAAGCATAATAGAAAATAACCTCAAGGGGACAAGTTTAGGCTTGATGGCAGGAAAAACTTCCTAATACTTAGAACTATCAAAAAATAGAATGAGTTGCTTCTTTATATACTGATGTCCCATGACTAGAGATCATTAAGCAGAGGCTATATAACCACTTGAGTGTTTTTTTAAATACAGATTCCTATTTTAACAATGGCTCCATTAGCTAAAGTCCCTTCCAACTCTAAAATTTTGGGTTGTTATGAGATCCAAGGTGAGGACTCGGGTTTCCTGACACCTGGTTCAGTTTTCTGGGTTATACTACATTGCCTTCCTCACATAGATTGTTATAAAATATTTTATGCATAAAACACTGTGGAAAGTGTTAAATTATCTCTGTCTTGAGCTATAAATATTTCTTTGCTTTGTGCTTTGCATCCAAGACGTACATGATAAATATTTATTTGGATATAAATATGGTGTAATACAGTACTGGAATGAGTTTGAATCCTTCCTATAACACTTACCAGTGCTGTGTAATAATGGGCAACATCTCAACCTCTGTAAACTTCACTTAATTTATAAAATGTGGATAATATTACTTTAAATGCCTAACTTCCTCTGGAGGACTTTTGATATCTTTGGAGGTGGAATAGATAAGAAATATATGTATATAGATAGATAGATAGATTATAGATAGATTATAGATAGATTATAGATAGATAGATACATAGATAGATAAAGAGAGAGAGAGAAAGAGAGAGAGCACAATTTTTAGTTAAGAAAACCTTTATTCTTTCCACATATTAGCAATATGACCTAGGGCAATTCATTTAACTATCCATGTCTCAGTTTATTCACCTGTAAAAACAGATATAGTAATAGCATCTATATTATAGGGCTGTTGCTATCCAAAGAAGATGATAATATAAAAAAAACACTTTTTAAACCTCAAGTTCTATAAAAATGACCACTGTTGAATGAAGAAATAGATTCTTATTTCAAATCATATCGAAGATGTTCTGCACAATATTAGAAAGTAATATCACATCAATTTAATTTAATCTCGTAGAATAAAATAATATGAAGCAATCTGTCCTGAAAATTAATTCATTGATAATGAAATTATGAATTGTTAGTCACTTTTTAAAATATCTACTACATATTGTGCTAAGCACTCAGAATATAAAGAAATGTAAAAGATATTCCCTGCTCTAGAAGCTCTAATGGGACAGAAAACCTATAAATCACTATGGACAAATAGGATAAATGTACAACATAAATTAGAGATAATTAGAAGGAAGCCATTAGGATTAAGCAGGAATCAGGAAAGACTTCTTGTAGAAAGTAGAATTTTAGCTGGGGCTTTAAGGAAGCCAGGGAAGCCAGGAAGCAGGGATGAGGAAAGAGAAAGAATTCCAGGCATGAAAAACAACTTATGAAAGTGTCTAAAGTTTGGGGATAGAATGTCTTGTACTAGAAACAACAAGGAGACATACCTGGAGTTGAATAAGCAGTAAGAAGAATGTAAAGGTAGTTTGGGGGTGAGGGAGGCAAATTATGAAGGACTTGGAATGATGAACAAAGAGTAGGGGTATCATACAATCAGACCTATGCTTTTAGAAGAAGAGGAAATGAAAGCAACATAGCAAAACTCATCTTGGTTGCTTTAGCTAAAATAAGCAAAAAATTAAAAAATTAAAAAATGCCGACTTCTTCACTTTGATGCTATCAACCCCTTTGAAGTGAATAGCTGTCCTCTTTTCCTTTTTTTCTTTTATATGAATTAGCTCACTTAAAGAAACCCTTGATTGGTGTTTGCTGATTGATTATTCTGCTGTTTTATCTTTTGAGCTAATTTGAACATGGAAAAAGCACAGGATCTAGAGTCAGAAAGGCAAATCCAAGTTTCAACATTCAACCCATGAGAAATCAATTTAATTTTGCCTACCTTAGTTTACTCATTGCTAAAATGAGGACAATAAAAACACCTAGTTCCCAGAACTGTAGTAAAGATTAAAAGAAATAATGTTCATAAAGTGTTTTGCAAAATAAATAATTTTGTAAGTGAAAGTTACTGTTATTATTATTTTTATTACTTAGTGGGTATTATATTAATTTGCATTTGTTCTATAAATGTGTCTACAGAGCTATCTCTCTCTCCATATATATATATATCTATGTATATATATACATATATATGTGTGTGTGTGTGTATTTATTTCTTCAATTAGACTATAAGTTCCCTAAGACCAAAAACTATGTAGTCCATTGATTTATTTTTACTTTCTAATTCTTTTTCAATTCCATGTAGAAGCAACTTTTGACAATTGTCTTCTGACATATTATATGATTCATCATCTCTCCTACCCACCACTAAAGAATGTAAATAGTCTGATATAGGTTATACCATCACTTTCACACAATTTATATTTCCACATTTCTATTGTCTTGAGAGAAGACATATCACACGATAAATTCATGAAGGAAATAAAGTGGAAGATGGCATGTTTTGATCGGTAATCAGATTCCACCAAAATTACTTCTTTGGCTGTAGATAGCATTTTTCATCATGAGTTCTTTGTGGATATCTTAGAAACTTGCTTTGCTGGTAGTATTTTAGTCCTTCATAGTTGATCATTATATAATGTTTCTGTTACTGTATATACTGATTTCCTGATCCTGCTCATTTCATTTTGCATCAGTTTATGTAAGCTTTTCCAGGTATTTCTGAACTCATCTTGTTCATCATTTATTGTGGCACAAGAATATTCCATTACAACCATATATTACAACTTGTTTAGCCATTCCCAAATTGATGGATACTCCTTAGTTTCCAATTTTTTGCCTCTACAAAAAGACCTGCTAAAAGTTCTTTCTCCTTATTTCTGATCTCTTTGGGACAGGGACCCAATAGTGGTATTGCTCCATCAAAGGGCTGCATAGTTTTATGGCCCTTTGGGCATGGTTCCATATTCCTCTTCAGAATAGTTGTATCAGGCCACAGTTCCATCAACAGTGTATTAGTGTTCCAATTTCCCTACATCCCCTCCAATATTTATCATTTTACTTTTTGGTTAAATTAGTTGATCTGATACATTTAAGTCGGTATCTCAGAGTTGCATTTCTTTGCATTCCTCTAATCAAGAGAGATTTGTAGCATTTTTTTCATATGACTATAGATAGTGTTAATTTCTTCCTCTGAGAACTTTATATTCATACTCTTTGACCATTTATCATTTCAGGAATGCTTTGTATTCTTATAAATTTGAGTATGTTCTCTATTTTAGAGATCAAGCTTTTTTTCTTTATGTTTATTTTGTAAAAGTGGATCACACTGAATCCTATAAATGTTTAATTAAATTCTGTTCACTTTTGTTCCTTAAAGTTGAAATTATACAGTAATTCTATACTCTTCAACCTCCCCTACAGAGGCTGTAGATTTTCATTTCTCCTTTTGTGTAGGGAAGTGCCTTTGTAATCCCATTTATTGCATTGGCATTTCTATCCATTTGATGAGTTTAATTCATAATGCAATGACTGTTCTTGCATATTAATTGTTGGGTTGTTTCTGAAATGTACATTCATACATATGTTTGAAAAATATTTTCATTCCTTTGACATGGTTGTCATGTTGGTTAAATTTATATAAGGCAATAAAGTACCAGTTAGTCTAAAAAAAAAACAAAACAAAAAACAAATAGGGAATCCCCTTGCTATAAATTTTCCCCCAATTTATTGTTTCCCTTCTAATCTTGTTTGTATTTAGTTTTGTTTGTACAGAAACTTTCAGTTTATTGTAATCAAAAGTATCCATTTCATTTTTCATAATGTTCTTTATGTTTTGTTTGGTCACAATTTCTTCCATTATCAATAAGTCAGACAGGTAAACTTTTTGATGTTCATTTAATTTGTTTATGGTGTCACCCTTTATTTCTATATCAAGTAACAATTTTGACTTTTCCTTGATATATGGAGTGCAATGTTAGTCTATGCCTAGTTTCTGCCATATTGTTTTCCAGTTTCCCCAGCAGATTTTTTTTACAAATAGTAAGTTCCTCCTTAGATCTTTGGGTTTATCAAACACTAGGTTACTATTGTCATTAATTAATATATTTTTTCTTAATCTATTCCATTGATCTACTACTCTATTTCTAAGCCAGGACCAATTGTTTGATGATTACTACTTCATGGTAGATTGAGATCTGATACTGTTAGGCCTCCTTCTTTCATGTTTTTCCCCTTAATTCTCTAAAAAGTCTTGGTCTTTTTTTTTCTTCCAGATGAATTCTGTTATTATTTTTCTAGCACTACGAAATAATTTTTGGGTAATTTGATTGGTGTGGTACTGAATGTGTGAATTAATTTAGGCAAGATTTTTTTGTATTATATTGCCTTATCCTATACATAAGCAATTAATATTTTTCTAATTATTTAGGTCTGACTTGATTTGTGTGAAAAGTGTTTAGTAAATGTGTTCAATTAGTTAATACAATTTAATAAGGAAGGCTCCAATTTAAGCCCAATAACCCCTATTTGTGCTAGTGTCATTGTAACTGACCTTTAACTTACACTACCAACCTTTAATAAAGCATAGTGGGTAACACTGATTTACTAGCCTGGAAGAATGGTTCCAATTTATTTAGTACAAATTTTAAAGAATCCAGTTTTTCACTTTATCAAGATAAGAAAAGGGGAACACTTATTTCATCCACAGATTATATCTCTCTTGTGAACAAATCATGTTCTAGTTTATAAGTTCACCTGAGAATGTAACTTTTACCTTAACTGTATTATCAGCTCCTTGAGGACAGGGATAATGATTTATTTATCTGTTTTTCACCCTCATTATTTAGTATTATTGTAAATAGGTAATAGAAACTTTATAAGTGCTTTTTGAATGAATGAATATAATGCTTTTATCATAACCCCAATTTTTCAAATGAGGAAATTGAAGTACAGAAGATTTAAGTGGCTCACTTAGGTCATACAAGTAGATATTTAAGGCAGGATTCAAACTCATCTTTTGACTTCTATCCACTGTACCATGGCAATACCACCTTTATATAAACTAAGTATATTTTATAAAAGTTTTCCAATTGGCCAAGAAAGAGGGGATTTCCTAGTTAGTTAGGTAATATATTAGAACATATGGTAGGAAAAAAATACATGCTTATCAACCAAAAGACCCAAGCTTTTGGTAGAAGAACTCTCTATTTGACAAAAACTGTTGGAGCTGGAAAACAGTATGGTAGAAATTAGGCATAAATCAACATCTCATACGACATACTAAGCTAATGTCAAAATGAATACGTGAAATACATGATTTAGAAATAAAAGGTGATCTTATAAACAAATTAGGGGAGCACAAAATAGCTTACCTGTCAGACCTGTTGATTAGGCAAGAATTTAGGTCAAAACAAGACACAGAGAACATCATGAAATGTAAAATAAATAATTTTGAGTACATTAAATTAAAAGGTTCTGCACAAAAAAGCAATGCAACCAAGATTACAAGGTAAACAACAAACTGAGAAATAATCTTTATAGTAAGTCTTTCTGACCAAGGCTTCATTTCTCAAATATACAAAAAACCATAAAATTTATGAGAATACAAAGCAATTCACAAATGGTCAAAGAATATAAAAAGACAATTCTCAGATGGTGAAATTAAAACTCCAGTCATACAAAAAAAGATCTAAATCACTATTGAATAAAGAAATGTAAATTAAAATAACTCTGAGGTACCACCTCACTGGCTAACATGGCAAAAAAGGAAATTATAAATATTGGAGGGAACTTAAAAATTGGGACACTAGTAGAGCTACGAGACCATGTCCAAAAAGCCATTAAATTGTGCATAGTCTTTGACTCAGCAGTACCACTATTAGGTCTCTGTCACAAAAAGATTAAAGATAAGGGGTGGGGGTGGGGGGGGAGGGAATCTCCCAAAATATTTGTAGGAGCTCATTTTGTGGTGGAAAAGAACTGGAAAGTGAAGTGATACCCATCAGTTGTAGAATGGCTTGTGGGCTATGCTTGTAATCAAATACTATTGTGCTATAAGAAAAGACAAACAAGATAATCACAAAAAAAAAATCTCAGAGGTCATAGGAAGTGATACAAAGTGAAGTGAGCAGAACAAGAACTTTGTATATAGTAACAATAATAATGTATGATGATCAGCTGTGAATGACAGACATTATCAACAAAGCAAGGATCCAGGACAACTCCAAGAGACTCATGATGAAAAAAGCTATATACCACCACAAAAGGAACAGTTAGAGTTGGATTGAAAATAAAAAAAAAATCATTCTTTACTTTATTCCCTCTATAAATTTTTCTCTAAGAAAAGCAAAATACAACTTCTGTCACAACATGGCAAATATGGAAATATGTAATATATGATAATATGCTAACAACCTATTTAATATTATCTGCTTCTTTGAGGAGGGGGTGCAAGAGAGAGAGAATACAAAGTGAATAAAATCAGAAACTGAATATTAAATTTGTATTGAAACAATCTGGAAAAAATAAAAAAATTATTATTTAAAAACACATGTGTAAGTAAGTATCTGAATGAGAATGATGAACTCAGAAATGATGAAGTTGATAAAAATAGCCATTTATGGAGTGCTTTATGCCCATTATTTCATTTGGTCTTTTCAGCTACTATGTAAGGTAGAGGACAAAGTATATTTTTACATATAAGGAAAGTAGACTATATCTGAGCAGTTAGATGATTTTCTTGAGGTCACATATCTGGGTTTCAAGGAAAGTCTTCTGATTCTAAATCCAATACTCTTTTCATTACACTGCAACAAAACCTTTCCTCTAGCTTCTCATTATTACATAGGCCAGAAATTGCCTTATATAACAGACTACTTCTTTTGGAAAAATATGTTTGGCCACTAGAAAGTTAAATTTTCTATTATCCTGATGCTAAGTGGAAGGCATGAAGCTCAATCAAGATTATATTACTAACTTTAATGAGTAAATAACTGGAAGGAAGAGTTAGAGGAAGAAAATTCTTTCCTTATGGTAGAGGGAAAGAAAAACAAAATTCTTATCACATGGAGTGACAAAAGAAATTTTCTTAATTCATTTAATTTCATAATTTATAAAGGTCTCAAATGACTGGTAGCCAGTAAGTATGGCTTTGAAATTTCATACATTTGGTATAGAGGATGTCTTATTAATATAGAAATAACATGAGAAAAAGGCAGAAAAATCTTCAGTGAAGGAAGATAATTACAGTCCAAGGTTGACACACTGATTTTCTCAAAACATATTTAATTTTGTAAAAAAAATTTATTTTCATTATCTTTTCCAAGAAAATATTTTCAATCATGTCAACAAATGATTATAATATGGAAAGTGAGATGTGAGTACATATTAGAATGGTTTAAAACCCAATATAAACAAAATAAGAGAAAACCATTTTCACTTTCTCAAATGCAAAAATAAAATCCTTGCTGACAGACTAGAAAAGAGGATTGTTGCAAGGAACACTTATACCCAACTTTAGGTTTGAAGTTACTGGTTTCAAAGTTTCAAAGTTCGTTACAAAACTGAATGATTAAAATCTAAATAAAAACACTTTAGTTCCTAGTATAGCATTTGGCATGTATTAAGCATCTAATAAATATTTTTGAACTGAATCAATTAGAATCCATTAGAAAATAGATTAATTATCAATTAGAATCAATTAGAAATTTTGTAATGATGATGATCTAATTATTAGATCATCATTACAAAAATTTACAAAATTTCACCAAGACCTTTTTTTTTTAATGCCAGGAGCCCCTATCCTATATAAAACATTAGTTGATTCATAAAATACTGATTTGTCCTTTGTTTTTTGAAATAGATCAATTGCATGAAATCAATCAAACCCATGATAATATTAATATGTAAACAATGGCTAATGATATATGGTTTCAGAGTGAGGAAAGTAAGGTTGAAAATACCTCTTTCAGTTTCTCAAAGTCTAATAAGTAATGAACCAGAACCATTTCAGTATCTATGAAACACATACCAAATTACATAAACATCACAGGAAAGATTTTTGCATGTAATTATAAAGTTTTAAAATTCAACATTGATCACTTGAGAAAAGTTTCTTATTTCTGAACTTCTAACGTTATTCCTCTACATAGAAGATGTCACACTATATTATCAGCTAGCACATATATACTGCTTCAAGGTTTGTAACACATTTTACATATATTACCTTGTCCAGAATGAATGGCCTCACTACAAATATTTTTGAGTTTTAATTAGTTTTGAGTCACTCATGGCACCTTATTTTATTTAGCTTTTGCATTCTATTATATTCTTTGCTTTCAAATTCTTGGATATTGTTAATTCTTTCTTCTCTTTTGATAAAAAGTTTCAGAGCTAATGTCAAATCAAAAATGAAACAGTAAAAACATGAGGAAAATGCACTTATGATTTTTATAAGGATCAGAAATATATTTTTCATAAGCTTTTAAAAAACTGCACGTCTAAATTGATTAAAACATGAATTTTAAATGTTTTTTTTAAAAATCAGTTATCCTTTATCAACCTGATTCTGCTAGTACTATGAGTCTTAGTAACATGCAACTGCAGAAATATATCAATTGATTAAGCAAGAATATCTATCACCTACTGGGCACAGGTATACAAAAACAGAAATTAAATAGGCTCTAACCTCAAGGAACTTATTTTTTTTTAATTTTAAAATATTTTCCACTGATTTCCATATTATTCATTTTTGCTATAGGGAGATCTTTTAAAGCCTAAACCCCACATTACATACTCATATATACATGGGATAAGTAATGTCATGTTTACCTTTTGCATTTATAATCCCATAATTCTTTCTCTCATTTTGGATAGCATTCTTTCACATATGTCCTTCAGGATTGTTCTGGCTTGTTACATTGCTACTAGTAGCAAAGTCCATTACAATATATTACTTTCTGTGTACAATGTTCTCCTGGTTCTGCTCATTTCACTCTGAATCATTTCATTGAGACTCTCCCAGTTCATATAGAAATCCTGTAGATCATCATAACTTACAACACAATAGTATTCCATCACCATCATATACCACAATTTCTTCAGCCATTCCCCAATCGATCATTTTCCAATTTTTTTTGCCACCACAAAGATCATGGCTATGAATATTTTTATATGGGTTCTTTTCCTTATTATCTCTTTGGGGGTACAAACCTAACAGTGGTATTGCTGGATCAAAGAGTGTGTAAAGGCATAATTCCAAATTGCCTTCCAGAATGGTTGGATTAGGAATTTATATTTTGCTAGGAAATCACAGCTTATTCACAGGTAAGTAAATAATGGATTGATATAGAAAGTAACTTGGGATGAAGTTACTAGCTCCTGGAGGAATCATGAAAGTCTTGAAATGAAGAGCTCTTAAATTGAGCCTAGAAAGTAGGAATCCCAAGAAGTAGAGAGTAAAAGGAAGAGCACTGAAGGGAAAGTGAAGACAGCCTATCTAAAGACAGAGAGGCAGAAGATGGAAAGCCTTTCATGGGGTATAGTAAATAGTTTAATGACAACGGAGAGAATATGGGGAGAAATGATATGTAATCAAATTGGAGATGGAGAACAAAAATTGGAGGTGAGAACAAAACACAGGTGAAACCAGATTGTGAAGGGCTTCAAATGCCAAACAGAGGAGTTTATCTTTAAGTAAATGTTGGTCACTTGAATTATGACAGTTTTAGAGAGTGGAACATGGATGTTAAATAAATTGAGGAGGTGGGATCAACCTGTTTTGGCAACTGATTGAATTAGGATTGGAAAGTGAGATTAAAGAGTTGAGAATGACTCTTAGGTAGGCAATCTGATAGTCTGGAAATCCAGTAGTGACCCTAAAATAATAAATAGGAAAATAAAGAGGATGGAGTAGAGTTTTTGAATAAAAATAGAAAGATTAGAAAGAAAGTAAGAAAGAAAGTAAGAAAGAAAAAGGAAAGGAAGGAAGGAAGATTAATTCTGTTTTGGACAAAATGAATTTAAGATGCCTATGGGATATCCAGGTGAAAGATAGGTAATGTTCTCATTCCCATTTTAGAGGTCCATGGGAAAGTCCAGCTAATTAGTTGATTTCATTAGTGCTAGTCATCCAAGCATATAACTTAATCCCAGATAATTGTTGTTTAAAACAAAAATTACAATAATTATACCTAGCATTTATTTAGAACTTGTAAAGTTTGCAAGACACTTCACATAGTATCTTATAACCCAACAGAGTAGGTGCTATTATTATCTCAATTTTATAGATAAGAAAATAATCTGAGAGAAGTTTAGTGACTTCTCAGGGGTACATAACATAAGTAGTAAGTGTCTTGGATAGAATTCAAACTCATGTCTTTCTGACTCTTAATCCTACATTCATTGCACTAGGTAGCAGCCTCAAATAAGCAATTACTTGGCAATTATCAGGTAGTTGTGAAGTCTTGGCGATGCTTTGTTTTGTGTATAAAATTATAATGCTTCAAAGTAGTTCTCTTATCCTTCTGATTGCTCCTTCTCAATTTCCTTTGCTGATTCATCATCCATCTCCTGTTTCCTTAGCATAGATGTCAGTGTTCAGTCCTGGGAAATCCTTTGCTTCATTCTCTACCTCAGTAATATCTGTTTTCAATGGCTTCAATTATTAATTTCAAAGAATGAGTCCCACATCTATATATTCTGAGATAAACTCTATCCTAACCTTTAGTTCTGTATCATCAATTTCCTATGGGCATTTCCATCTAGATGTTCCATTAATAGCTTACTTATTCCACACCTTAAATTCTCATGCTATTGCTTCTCTACTACCTTTCATTCTATGCTGTCAAACCTTTCTCACTCTTCTGGGAGACCATTGTTTCTGCCCCAGAGACAGGCAAAAATCTGAAAGCCCTCTCTGTGACAATGATAACTTCTAACTGTTCTTTGGGTCTCTCAAAAGGAAAAGCTACTTGAGCATAATTTATGCTCACACTGATAAGTTCTCTCATTCAAATTGCCACATATTCAAAGCACTGTGCTAACAACAGTTACACAGATACAGCCTTGACCCTTTAGTTTCCTACTATTTAAACAAACCAATCCTGGATATAAGCACAGGGAGAGGTCCCGATGAATGCCAATTCAATGAATTGAATCCTATATGAATCCTATAATCCATGCAATGTGAACAAGCTAACATTTATACTGAAGAACAAATTTTGGCTCTTTTCTTTTCCTTAAAAAAAAACAAAAAACAAATCTGAACTGTAACTTGTTTTTTTTTTTCATTTAATTACTTTTAATTTCAAACATCACTGCTTTCATTAAAAACAAAAAGGACAAAAATCTAGAGAATTACCAAGCTCAGTAATGGGACTGAATCTAGTTAGTCAATTTGGTTTTTAGATTGGGCCAGTAGTCAAAGGAAATGCTTAGTGTCTTCACCAAAATGTATTTGCCTGAAAGATAATTTTTATCTTTAGCACATTAAATTTTTCCAAGTAAAAATGGAGTCCTTTTTCAGATTCCCCCTAACATGGTTCTTTCTTAATCTTAATCTCCACCATAATTAAGAATATACATTTATATTCATTTGGGGTGTTTTATATCCACTATTGAGTAAAAAGGAAGTCCTATTCCAAACCCACAAAATAACTCTTGCCTCATTACCCCCACTCAATACACTCCAATCCATGCCTGGCTGGTAAAAGCAAACAAACAAAAGCAGTCTGTTACTAACACAATGCTTGGTAGTTTTTTTTTTTTTATTCATCCATTGTACAGTTTGGGGGACTTGGGGTAAGTGAAGGTCAGTAGATGCAACATAAATCCTATTATCTAGTTTACTAAGAAAAATACAAATGTCCTCAGTCATGGTTGATACAATCCAAGACATCAATGTATCTCTAACCTCTAATCCTTTTCTTCACATTCCCCCCAAAACAATATTAATACTAATATTAATAAGCACTTATAGAGTGCTTTAAGTTTTACTAAGCACTTTGTATATGTTAAGTTATTTAATCAAAACAAGTGTTCTTTTTCACCTTACATTGCCAAAGTGTAGTACAAAAAATATAAAATACTTTTGCCTCCATCTCCCAACTGGCACTCAAAAGCATCTACCCTTACTCCTCTTAATCTGAAGATGCATAAAAATGATTTAGGAATTTAACTTTTAATACTTTAGTTTTTTCAATTAATAAGCACTTACCTTCAGTCCATCCTACCTCCCCCTCACTGGTTAAAAAAGAAACAAAACAAAACCATTATAATAGATAAGCATGGCCAAGCCAAATTCCTATATTGTCTATATCCCAAACTGTATATCTCATTTTCCATCTTGGATAATAGGATTCCGAATTTAAAAGCCTTTACCATAAAGTCTATGAACTTGTTTTTGAAAAAAATCGATAATACTATTTAAATATAATTTTCCCTTTGTAATCCTACATATTTCATTTTATTCATTGAAAACATTTTTGTGATAAGTGATCTACAGGCTTCACCAGATTGTCAAAGGGGTCCATGACACAAAAAAGTTAAGAATTGATTTTTAATCCAATCTTTTCACTTTCTAGGTGAAGAAACAGAATCTAGATAGGTTGTGATTTTTCCATGATCACACCGATGATAAAAAAGCTGGTATTTTCATTCAAGTTCTTTTCCTCCAAATATGGAATACATTTTACCAGTCCTTGCTGTTTCCTACTCTACCATTCAACTGCTAAATTTTTAGTGATTTAAAATACACTTGGAATATTCTTCTTTTATGAAACTGGTCCACATCTCTTAAGTATTGATTATATACAGATTTTGGCACTTGGGGAAAGAACAACACCAATGTCATTATTTCTGCAAATTTTATTATTTATTTGAAGAGACCAAATATATATACCCCAAACAAACTTGAACTGAAACTTCATAATACTAAAATATTTTATCAGTCTATATTTTAAAAATTTATTGAAATCAGATTTGGATCTGAAAGGGAAACTTGGAGGTCATCTAGACACTTTACAAATGAGTGATCTAGGATCCAGAAAGATTAAGTGTCTTGTCCAAAATTCACAGACCACAAAGTGGTCAAAAAAGAATTTGAACATAGATTTTCTGACAACAAATCTACCATTCTTTCTACCATATTAAGTAAATGTAGTAGTAATACAAAGTAAAAAAAAAAGTTCTCAAGTCTTCTGTTACTAAACAATACAATAGCCAACCGCAAATTCAGAGGAATGATGATAAAGCATGCTACCAGTGATGTACTGGCAAATGGCTCTCTGGGAACACACACGCATATTTATTAGATAAATAATCTACATACATTTTACACTTTTAAGTTTAATCTGTTATTAATATTTCCCCTCATCTTCTTAAGTCTAGAAAATCAACAAAATAATAAATCAAGTCCTTATTTGTCAATTTCTGAAGATTTAATAATCAGCTTTCATGAGATGCTGGGAGAAGGCTCTAGAACACCTCTGCATTCTACCCACTCTATGACAGAGAGATGATGGGCTAAAGAAGTTGTTGTTGTTGTTGTTGTGTTTGTTTGTTTTTTAGGGATGACAAATATAAACAAATATAAACAGTCAAGCAGAATCAATTCTCATACTGACCATGTCCAAAAATGTACATTTATATTTGTCATCCCTAAAAAACAAACACAACAACAACAACTTCTTCATAGACAGTTAGTTAACTGGCTGATTGACTGTATTATTCACTTTTCAATGGTTTTGTTTTTGTTTTGGTAACAGTTAGTCACAGATTTGGTAATATTTGAGAAGCAACACAAAAAAAAGTAATAAGGAAAGTAAAAGGTCCAAGTTGTGTATATGTTATCAGTGAAAGGTTTTAGCAATTGCTAAGATTTGAAAATGCAAGAAAAAGTATTAGACCTTGATCACAATATTAAGCCAAGGCAGTAAAGTTAACAGTGATTTGTGCACACACAAAGTTAAATATAGAGCCTTAATTGCAAATCTTATAAAGTCTTAATTAGACTTCCTAATCAGATGTTTCAGGTGATCATGGTTTCTCTCTGTGCAAACTGCTTAAAAGGAAAGCAACAAAAAATGTCAATCCTCTATAAAACTGAAGAAAAAGGTTGAGTTTTTGAAAAAGGAAAGGTTATTGTGACTTTTATTTAAATAATCCCTGTGTAAATACTCAAAATTGGCTTAGGAGGTTTATATATCAGGAGCTGGCCTTGAAGAACCATTAAAAGAGAGGAAGGACCAGCATACATGGCAGCACAATCACTAGAAGCAGTGGATTGCAAAGGGTCTACTTTCTAAAATTATTCTCAAGAACACCCCAATGAGGATGACAAATGACAGGAACCAGAACAAGCTTTAATCATATTTTATGGAGTAGGTATGACTGAACCAATATTTTCCATCAAATTGTCCATAGAATTTTAAATTTGTACTAGAAAGGGTTTTGCAGAGTATCTTGTCCATTCTCCTTTATTTGAGAAAATAAACAGAGAGGAAAAGTGATCTCACAGAAGTGGCAGTAAAAGGACTCAAAACCAGGTCTTAGGATTCTAAATAAATTAGTCTTTGAGTGATAAAAGATGAATGGAAATATATCACTTAGATTCCTACTAATGAACCTGATTTAAAGTTAAACAGTGTTTTTATTTTTGCCAAAGGCAATTTTCCCTCTGGAAAGTTTGCCCTACATCTGACTGGTTAAGGAGTCTTCTCATTCATCTGGTCTATATATTCCTTGTTCAAAATAAAGGTGTCATACTTTTCTCATCCTTAAGAGAAAAAAATGTATTGTGTAGTCATTTAGTCCTCTAGTTTTTTTTCAGAAGAGCTTCTAAAAGAAGGGGGAATTCATATTGGTGTCGAACAATTTAGTGTTTAACTGACAGAAAATTCCTTTTGCTTACAAGATTGGTAGAAGAATAAATGGGGAATTTCTTGCTCTTGAAGTCCTGTTATGTTTGATTTGCTATGCCTTGAAACACTCTGGAGAATCTTATTTATGATTCAAAGGATGACAAGAATAGTGCAGGGGGATGTTAGCAAGGGAGACATAGCATTTGATAAATATTCGTTGAATAAGGCTAGCATTGCTCAGAGGAGGGGGCTTTTTTCTGGTTGGCAAATAAATGTTCAAATCCTTGATTAAACTCCTTTAGGGGCATCCTGCAAGATAAACCTTGAGGTCTTTTGCTGATGTAAAGTTGAGGACAATGGTGCACTTTCTAATTCAGTATCAAAGTTTGACAGGTTCCCCTTGCTGCTTAGAGTCGAATGTATGACCTAAAGGAAGATGAATACATTAATTCAACTGCCTGATTTTCTTTTGGTTTATGCCAACCTCTCTGGTGCACTGGATATATGTGATTATTCCCTCCTTTTCTTGATTTAAGTGATCTCAGGATTATCCACCTTTCTGTCCCTAGCGAGAAGAAAAAGAATTAAAAGAAATAAGCAAGTCCTAAATAAGCTAAAAACAAGTTATACGTTTTTCTCTCAGGTTTATGCTAGCTCAATTGTCTGTACATCAACTTCAGAAAATAGGAAATTATATTAATTTATTATTCAGCTAAAATAAAACATAAAGGGAATTCATCCATGGTTCTATGGTGTCAATGGTCAAAGTGAGATGAAGAGCCTCTTCTAGAATTTTTATCCAGTTCTCTAAAGTAGAGTAAGGAAGTCAGCTGTTTCAAGGAGACCAAGAGCAAAGTACAGAGAGAAGGTAGAAAACCATCATAAGGACTAGTCTCAGGGGAAAAAAAACTAATTGATATATTAAAAATTAACAGAAAAAAATGTCAGCACATAAGTCAGATGGCCCATTTTCTAGTTATAAAATTGTTGCCCATTTGTCTAATACTATACAAGTAGCTCCATCTCTTTGGACCTAATGTTTGACTTCCAAATTTAGAACTAGTTATAATAGCATTCTGAGATTTTTTGATTCAAATCTTGCCATTGCCCAGTGGTTTTGCTTTTTTCTCTTTTAATTTTTGGGAATATCATCAGACATAGTATTTATGCCACAGTAGTAAGCAAATGAAACTGGATTTGTGAGATATATCACTCAAGTGAGTTTGTGGTGACCATTTCCAAGTCAGTGTGTGCCTTGGGGCAGGAAGTCAAGGACTGGGATAAAATGGCAGTGATACCTGAGGGCTACATTCCTCTTTGTCCTTTATTTTGCTACTGTTCCTCTCACTATTCTCTTCTTACAAACTGCTGGCAGGAACTTCCTCTGAGATGGCAGGGTTGGAAGCTGAGGCCGTGGTGGCATGAGCAACATGAGGGAAACCTGGAAGCAGTCCTCAAGCAGTGAGCATCAGAGACATAGTTTTTACCCTCCACCACCTCCCCAGAAGTGGTGACCAGTGTGAGACAGACATGACTACCAAGTGTCTGTAGGAGGGAGAACTGAGGACAATTTAATCTTCCTCATTTTCTATTGTTCCTAATCTTTGATCCAGACAGGAAGCAAAATGTTCTTGGCTCTTTTGCTTTCTTGGGAAGTAAGTTGTGCAATCATCTCCTTGCCCAAAGTTCTTATAAGGGTGATAGGGAGGAAGGCTATGAGATGGTTGTAGGTAAATGCTTGCATACAGAAGCATTAATTCAATTCTTTTTAAACCATTCTATGGATAAAAAGCAATGTGATCACAACCTACCAAGATTCAGTTTGTGAATGCATTGGACAGGAAACTGGGAATTGGACAGGTGTGGTTAGGGCTCAATAACTATAGAGAGATGGTAGAATTCTTATTTTAATATTTTGAGCAACATTCCTTTTCATCTCCTAGTTTAATTTTGGACCTGGCTGGAAGTAATTAAATCTAAGTTGTTTCCCACAACCACTGTCTTACCCCATGGGCTTGGTTTCTGCTCCAGGCAAGAAGGGAAGCACTATATAGCTTTGTAGGCTAAGTGTCCTCTGGTTGTCAGTGGAGACACTCCAGATTTTAGGGAAGGATTATCTGACACATGTAGCAGAGCAAATAACTTATGAGGCTACTAGGTTGTGTCTCAAGAGGAGCTCCACTTTTTGGGTAATTAAGATATGGCATTCCTTTGCTGGATGACATAGTGAGTGACAGATTGCCTTTCTGGAGAATTAAGGCAGGTAACATTTTATATATTATTTACATGTTATATATATATATGTGTATATATATGTATACATATATATATAATGTATACTAGGAACTAGGAATACAAGGTGGGATGGGAGGACAGTGCCAACAAATTTCACATGTAAAAGCTAATGGAATTTTTTTAAATCAGAGCTTTACTAATTTCCTCAATGATCACATTAATGTTTTAAATTACAGTAACTATCATAGGAGGCTTTTGCTCTTATGCTTGCCTCCACGTTAATTTAGCACAAAACAATTTTTATGAAAATCTTCCCCAAATGTATTCATATTTTTCTACTTTATTAAAGAACTTCTGAATTTAATTTAAGGTTTTCTTGATGATTTGTAAGCATCACAGCATGTCACATCAGAGAGACCAAATTACAACTTTCTAAGTCTCAGTTTCTTATCTGCAAAATGGGGAAAACAATATATGTGCTGTGTCTATTACACAGGAATGATATAGGGTTTGAATGAAATAATGCTTTGAAAACAATAAAGGCTTTAAGAATATAAGGCACAATTATTATACCGTGCTATAACATACAATGGCCTATTAAAAACTCTTGATGTAGGTTGGGTTCTGTAATCTGTACTAAATCATTCAAAATGATTTGCAGATTATTATTCTGCCAAGCTATTTCTTCCTTCTGCTCTCCATGTCACTGGGCTCAGAAAACACAAGCACCTGTCTGAAGAAAATATTTTCAAAGCTTCCTTGTGAACACAAAGGAGAATGAATGAAGCTGAATATATTTATTCATCTGCCTGATTTTCTTTTGGTTTATACCAACCTCACATGCAATAGGTATATGGTTGTTCTCTTCTTTTTTGGTTTAAATGACCTCAGGATTATTAATTTTTTTCTGTTCCCACAGAAAAGAAAATGAATTAAGGGAAATTAGTAAGTCCAAAATAGCTTAAAAACAAGTTACATTTTTCTCTCAGACAATTTGGCAAAATATTTTTGCACATTAATATGTCTACATTCATTTTTAAGGACAGAAGCTATTTAAAGAATTCAGCCATAGATGTCTGACTCAGGAATTTCCTAAATGAGGGGAGCTTAATAATGTGATACTTGTGGAAAGAACAACCATCACAATGAGTACTGAGGAGGAATAAGTTTAAACTTTTCAAGTTGGACCAGCCCTTCATATGTTTATAAGCATAAGAAAAAAATACAATGCCTGTCATGTTATATATTGTCTTAGGAAAGCTTGAGAGCCATGCAGCTTTTGCAGGTGTTGTGCATTAGAAGAAGCAGCATGGAGAATATAATTCCTTTTGACATTTTCAGACTGCAGCACTCATCTTAGGAGGTCAAAGATGGGATTTACTATCATGCACATGGCCCAGAAGGAAAGTAGATCTATTATTCCAGAGAAAGCTTCCATTTTCAAATCCATATTCCAAGCAAAACTACCAACAGGGAGAGAATTTCTCAGAAGGTTCCTGAGTCTAGTTGAATCAAAGGAAGAGATATAGTCTAGATCTAGGTGTGGAATCTAGAAAGAGTCAGAATTAAAAATCCTGACCCCTGTGTGACATTATGGTGAAATAGAATTATCCACTGGAATCCCAACCTTGCAGACCCCCAGTCTCCAGGGACTGACCTTATCTACCCTGCAGACCTTCCCCTTCTCCCTTTGATCTCTTCCCCTCAGGAAATCACCTTATCTACCTTAGGACATCTCCCTTATCTACAAGATTTCCTAACCTAAGGACATTCCTCTACCCTGTTTCATTCTGACTACTACTCCATAAAAACTCTAGCCCAGGCTCAGCTCTGGGTCACTCACCAACTTTAGGTGGGAGACCCTAGCTGGAGCTAGACAATAAAGTCCCTTTGCATATTGCATTGTTGGTTCAAGACTCATTTATTGGGATACTTCTCCGGGTACAACATAGGGAAAGACAAGGAAATAAATTTTAATAGCTGACCTTGGATCTGTGATTCATGGATATGGAGTCAGAAGACTTGAAACAAAAGTTCAGTTCTTCTAAATACCACCTGAATTGTCTTCAGTAAGTCATTTCCCTCTGAGGTCTTCAGTTTTCTTCACCTATAAAAAGAGGGAACTGCACCTAATAATTTATAAGGTCCCTTCCATATCTAAAATCTGATGATCCTAAGTTAAAAAGGGAGTCCTCATTAGTCACCACGGAAGTTCACTCTATTCCTAGATTTCTCATGCAAGGACTCTATTCCACCCTTGGCCTTCTCACAAAAGATATAGTCTCTGCTTCTTTGACAGCTTCCTCTGATTGACTGGTTCCTCCCAGAATCTCCATTTAAAGGAAAATTTCCAGGGAATTCATGTCTTCATTTCTCTTGAGGATCCATTCCTGACTCTCCAGAGGTTTTCAACCATACCATCACATTGTTGCTTTCCCCTAACCTCTTTTAAGCTCTGCCTTTATGTGCTTTCTCCCTCAATTAGAATATAAATTCCTTGAGGATAGTAATTGTCTTTCTCTCTGCTTATGTTTGTATTCTTACTGGTGAGCACAATACTTCACACATAGTAAATGCTTGTTAACTTGACTATTAGTGGCACATTCTTGAGAAGTTCTCTGTTGTTCTTGGATTGTAATTAGGGTGGCTATAGAAGGAATATCGTATTCACCAAGACACCATATGGGATTTGCTACTTGTACAGAATCTGCTATTGTAATAGCAGAACAGCTATATAGAGGCACTATTGAATGGATATAGTGTAATGGAAAGATGGCTGGATTTGGAGTAATAAAGTTAAATCTAACTTCTTGCTATAAGTGTGAATTTGGGCAAAGTACATCATTTCCATGGGTCTTACTTTCATTATCTGTAGAATGAGGAGGTAATAAACTAGGTGACATAGAAGGTCCATTTTTTCTTTAAATTTATGATCCTATCAACTCTTAAAGACTTTTACTTCTTTTGAGATGCCCTTCACTAGAGCTAGCCAACCATTTTAACTAGAATGGGGTGAAAAGTGAAATATGAAACAACACTGGAAGGAATAAGTGGAGAAGGACAGATTGCAGAGGACAATAAATGTGAGGCTATAGAAACTGAATTTTATTCTAGAGACAATAGGGAGCCACTAAGGAAAAAATATTAATAGGGAAGTGACATGGTCACTTCAGTGTTTTAGGATTATTAATTTGACAGTTGGGTGAAGATTGAGAGGACAGTCCAAAAGCAGGAAGATCAATTATGAAATCATTGAAATAGTCAAAACAAGAGATGATGAGGGCCTGACCCACAGAAAAGGAGAAAACAGGAGTAATATGAAATATATTTTACAGGTAGAATCCAAAATACTTAAAAGCTGATTGACTACGAGGTATAAAAGAAAATGAAGTGTTAAGACTGACTCTAAGCATTTCAGGTTGGTTGGATAGAAGGATAGTTGTGTCTTCCACAAAACTGGGAAAATTTGGAAGACATGTTAATGTGTTGATATTTCTATTTCAGAGGTGAGGGAAAAAAACTTGGAGATGTGAAATGACATTTCTTTTGATGATAAGATCATTAGGTTGGTAAATTGCTAGCACCCTTTTGGTAAATACAGTTGACAACACTTCTTCATTTCAGAAAATTTTTGACAGTTTCCAATAACATCTCTGTATATAAGGTAATGATGTGTGAACTGAATAACAATATGGTTGGTGAACCTACACCTGATTAAACAGTCATACCAAAAAGCTCTGATTAATGACCTGGAATCAATTAAGTTTTAGGACTTTACTTGTTTGCTACAAGACTCTGTTCTCAACCCCAGAAATCATAGAATGTAATCTAATCTAAATTTCCTCATTTTTTTATACAGATAAATTGAAGCCTTGAGCGAATATGCTCAAGGTTGAACAGGCTATAAATAACAGCTTAGCCAGGATTTGAACTGATACCTTATGACTCCAAGTTAGTTAACATGCTACCATTAGCATGAGCTGTCCGACATTTTTTTTGAAATGACTATAATAACTTTTATTTACAAAAGAAGTGGGAAGAGTGAAAGCAGAGAAATACAAAAGGGCAGAGAAGACATTAGCCTATCTAATTAAATATTGCTCTGGTGCTCTACTAAACCAGGACTTGTTGACCTTCAACAGGAATTAAACTCTCTCCAGAGGACAGGAAGGGAAAGCCAGCTATCCACTCACCCATGTTTCCTCTAAGGGCAGATCAAGACAATGACTTGAGCTGAAGGTGATTCTTTTCTTTTGTTTGTTTTGTTTTTTAAACATTTATTAATATTCATTTTAACATGGTTACATGATTCATGCTCCTACTTTTCCCTTCACACCCTGCACCCCCCCACCCATGGCCAATGCACATTTCCACTGGTGTTATCAGTGTCATTGATCAAAACCTATTTCCAAATTGTTGTTAGTTGCATTGGTGTGGTAGTTTTGAGTCTACATCCCCAATCATGTCCACCCCAACCCATGCGTTCAAGCAGTTATTTTTCTTATATGTTTCCTCTCCTGCAGTCCTTCCTCTGAATGTGGTTAGCATTCCTTTCCATAAATCCCTCAGAGCTGTCCTGTGTCATTGCATTGCTGTTGGTACAGAAGTCCATTACATTCGATTTTACCATAGTACATCAGTCTCTGTGTACAGTGTTCTTCTGGCTCTGCTCTTTTCACTCTGCATCAATTCCTGGAGGTCTTTCCAGTTCACCTGGAACACCTCCAGTTTATTATTCCTTTGAGCACAATAGTATTCCATCACCAGCATATACCGTAATTTGTTCAGCCATCCCCCATTTGAAGGACATACCCTCCTTTTCCAATTTTTTGCCACCACAAAAAGTGCAGCTATGAATATTTTCGTACAAGTCTGTTTATTTATGATCTCTTTGGGGTACAAACCCAACAATGGTATGGCTGGATCAAAGGGCAGACATTTTTCTTATAGCCCTTTGAGCATAGCTCCATATTGCTAGCCAGAATGGTTGGATCAGTTCACAACTCCACCAGCAATGCATTAATGTCCCAATTTTGCCACATCCCCTCCAGCATTCATTACTCTCCCCTTCTTTCATTTTAGCCAATCTGCTAGGTGTGAGGTGATACCTCAGAGTTGTTTTGATTTGCATTTCTCTAATTATTAGAAATTTAGAACACTTTCTCATGTGCTTATTGATACTTTTGGTTTCTTCATCTGAAAATTGCCTATTCATGTCTCTTGCCCATTTATCAACTGGGGAATGGCTTGATTTTTGATATAGTTGATTTAACACCTTGTATATTTGAGTAATTAGATCCCTGTCAGAGTTTTTTGTTATAAAGATTTTTTCCCAATTTGTTGTTTCCCTTCTGATTTTGACTACATTGTTTTTGTTTGTATAAAAGCTTTTTAGTTTGATATAATAAAAACCATTTAATTTTACATTTTGTAATTTTCTCTAACTCTTGCTTGTTTTTTTTTAAAACCCTTTAACTTCTGTGTATTGGTTACTAGGTGGAAGAGTGGTAAGGGTAGGCAATAGGGGTCAAGTGACTTGCCCAGGGTCACACAGCTGGGAAGTGTCTGAGGCCGGATTTGAACCTAGGACCTCCCGTCTCTAGGCCTGGTTCTCAATCCACTGAGCTACCCAGCTGCCCTCTCTTGCTTGGTTTTAAAGTCTTTCCTTTCCCAGAGATCTGACAAGTATACTATTCTGTGTTCACTTAACTTATTTATAGTTTCCCTCTTTATATTCAAGTCATTCACCCATTCTGAATTTATCTTGGTGTAGGGTATGAGGTGTTGATCTAAACCTAATATCTCCCATATTGTTTTCCAAATTTCTCAGCAGTTTTTATCAAATAGTGGATTCATGTCCCAAAAGTTGGGCTCTTTGGGTTTATCATATACTGTCTTGCTGATGTCATTTACCCCAAGTCTATTCCACTGATCCTCCCTTCTGTCTCTTAGTCAGTACCATATTGTTTTGATAACTGCTGCTTTATAGTATAGTTTTTTTTTAAACCCTTGTACTTCGGTGTATTGTCACATAGGTGGAAGAGTGGTAAGGGTAGGCAATGGGGGTCAAGTGACTTGCCAGGGTCACACAGCTGGGAAGTGGCTGAGGCCGGGTTTGAACCTAGGACCTCCTGTCTCTAGGCCTGGCTCTCACTCCACTGAGCTACCCAGCTGCCCCCATATAGTATAGTTTAATATCTGGTACTGCTAGGCCCCCTTCCTTCATATTTTTTTTTCATTATTTCCCTTGATATTCTTGATCTTTTGTTATTCCAAATGAAATTTGTTATAGTTTTTTCTAATTCAGTAAAGTAGTTTTTTGGTAGTTTGATAGGTATGGTGCTAAATAGGTAAATTAATTTGGGTAGAATGGTCATTTTTATTATGTTAGCTCGTCCTACCCATGAGCAATCAATGGCTTTCCAATTGTTGAGATCCAGTTTTATTTGTTTGGAAAGTGTTTTGTAGTTCTTTTTGTATAATTGCTGTGTTTGTTTTGGTAGATATATTCCCAAGTATTTTATATTGTCTAGGGTGATTTTAAATGGTGTTTCTCTTTCTACCTCTTGCTGCTTTAATGTGATGGAAATGTATAGAATTGCTGATGATTTATGTGCATTTATTTTTTATCCTGCAACTTTGCTAAAGTTGTTGATTATTTCTACAAGCTTCTTAGTTGATTCTCTAGGATTTTTTAAGTAGACCATCATATCATCTGCAAAGAGTGATAGCTTAGGCTCCTCATTGCCTATTTTGATACCTTCAATTTCTTTTTCTTCTCTAATTGCAACTGCTAGTGTTTCTAGTACTATGTTGAATAATAGAGGAGATAATGGGCATCCTTGTTTCACTCCTGATCTTATTGGAAATGCTTCTAATTTATCCCCATTGCATATGATGCTTGTTGATGGTTTTTGGTATATACTGTTTCTTATTTTTAGGAAAGCTCCTTCTATTCCTATACTTTTCAGTGTTTTCAATAGGAATGGATGCTGTATTTTGTCAAAGGCTTTTTCAGCATCTATTGAGATGATCATGTGATTTTTGTTTGTTAGACTGTTGATATGGTCAATTATGTGGATGGTTTTCCTAATGTTGAACCAACCTTGCATTCCTGGTATAAATCCCACCTGATCATGGTGGATGATCTTCTTAATTACTTGCTGGAGTCTCTTTGCTAATATTCTATTTAAAATTTTTGCATCTATGTTCATTAGGGAGATTGGACTGTAGTTTTCTTTCTCTGTTTTTGGTCTCCCTGGCTTTGGAATCAGTACCATATTTGTATCATAAAAGGAATTTGGTAGGACTCCTTCTTTGCTTATCATCTCAGTAAGATCTAATTATCTATATTCCTATGTGGAGAAATGCTATGTATAATTCTCTGTAGTGAACTCTATTCCTATTAAAATATTCACTATTATAGTAATTAAAAGAATAATTCATAGGGAGAGGGTGGAATAATAAATGGTCTAAGATGATATGGGGGGTGGGAAAGAAGGGGGTGAATAGCAGGGGACACCAAGAGAAACTTGAGAGAATAAGAAAAATAGGATATTCTATTACACACAAAGAGGGCATGGGAAGGGAGGGGGCAAATACTATTATAAGAAGGAGAGGAAGAGAGCATTAAGAGGTAATATTTAAACCTTACTCTCAGTATAATCAACCTGGAGAGGGAAGTGTAGCTATATTATCCATTGGGATATAAAACTCTATCTAACCCTACTGAGAAAGTCAGAAGGGATAAACCAAGGGGAACAGGGGAGTGGGGAGGTCAAAAAAGGGAGGGGAGAAGAAGGGGGAGGGAATTTATTAGGCCTATAAAAATAAAAAGAGGGGAATAATAAGGGAGGGGGTAGAAAGGGAAGTTAATCAAGGGAAGGGATAAGGGATACTGGCTTAAAGCAAACCACTGGTTTAAAAGGAAATAGTTTAAGAAGAAGGGGTAGGAATAGGGGAGGGTACGAAAATGTCAGTGAATGCACAACTGATAATTATAACTCTGAATGTGAATGGGATGAACTCTCTCATAAAACAGAAGCAAATAGCAGAGTTGATTAGAAACCAAAACCCTACCATATGCTGTCTACAAGAAACACATATGAGGTAGGTAGACATACACAAGTTTAAGGTTAAGGGCTTGAGCAAAATTTTTTGGGCATCAAATGAGAAAAAGAAGGCAGGAGTGGCAATTGTGATTTCTGACAAAGCCAAAGTAAAAATAGATATGATTTAAAAAGACAGAGAAGGTCATTGTATCCTGATTAAAGGCAGTATAAACAATGAGGAAATAACACTGCTCAATACGTATCCACCAACTGGCATAGCATCCAAATTCATAAAGGAGAAACTGGCAGCTCTCAAGAAGGAAATAGATAGTAAAACCATAATAGTGGGAGATCTAAATATTCCTCTTTCAGATATAGATAAATCAAACCAAAAAATAAATAAGAAATGGGTAAGAGAGGTGAATGAAGTCCTAGAAAAATTAGATTTAATTGATACGTGGAGAAAAATAAATAGGGACAAAAAGGAATACACCTTCTTTTCAGCTGCACATGGTACATTCACAAAGATTGACCATGTAATAGGGCAGAGAAACATTGCAAACAAATGCAAAAGAGCAGAAATAATAAATGTAACCTTCTCAGATCATAATGCAATAAAAATAATAATTAGTAAGAGCACTTGGACAGGAAAATCAAAAACTAATTGGAAATTAAATAATATGATTCTCCAAAACCAATTAGTCAAAGAAGAAATCATAGAAACAATCAACAATTTCATTGAAGAAAATGACAATGATGAGACATCCTACCAAACTCTGTGGGATGAAGCGAAGGCAGTACTCAGGGGGTAATTTATATCCTTGAGTGCATATATTAACAAAGTAAGGAGGGCAGAGATTAATGAATTGGGCATGCAACTCAAAAAATTAGAAAGCAAGCAAATTAAAAATCCCCAGATGAAAACTAAATTAGAAATACTAAAAATTAAGGGAGAAATTAATAAAATCAAAAGTAAAAGAACTATTGAATTAATAAATAAGACTAGAAGCTGGTAATTTGAAAAAAACAGATAAAATAGACAAAGTACTGGTCAATCTAATAAAAAAAAGGAAAGAAGAAAACCAAATTGATAGTATCAAAGATGAAAAGGGAGACCTCACCTCTAATGAAGGGGAAATTAAGGCAATCAGTAAAAACTATTTTGCCCAATTATATGGCAATAAATATAACAATTTAGGAGATATGGACGAATATTTACAAAAATATAAACTGCCTAGATTACAGCAGAAGAAATAGAATATCTAAATAATCCCATATCAGAAAAAGAAATTGAACAAGCCATCAAAGAACTCCCTAAGGAAAAATTGCCAGGGCCTGATGGATTCACAAGTGAATTCTATCAGACATTCAAAGAGCAACTAATCCCAATACTATAAAAATTATTTGATATGATAAGCAAAGAAGGAGTCCTGTCCGACATTTTTAAAATTATTTCAACGATGGCAGATAAGACATGCTTATCAAATATTATAGATGGCACAAAGCTGTAAGAGATAATATTCTTGATAATACAATAAAGATTCAAAAAGTTTCCACTGATCTGGGAAGGTAGGCATAATCTAACAAGAAGAAATGTGACAGGGACACATGTAAAATTCTTCTCTTAGGCTTTAAAAAGTCAAAGTCATAACAAAGAGTTGGTTTAATAGCACTTTATGAAAAAGGACTTGGGAATTCTAATTTCCTGCAAGTTTAGTATGAGTCAACAGTGTGATGTGACTTCCAAAAAAGCTAATGATGTGTTAGACCAAATTAATAGGAGAGAGTCCACAGAAAAGGAGCTATTCTATATTCCCTTGGTATGACTGTATCTGAAATGGTCATCTCTACATACCTCATTTTAAGGAGAAATTGAAAAAGTGATGAACATGCAGAGAAGGGATACCAAGATGAGGGGATCTGAGACCACTACTTCATGATACTTTGCTTAAAGAACTGAATTTGGAAAATTTAAATCAGAGGAAAGTTGATACTTTTCTAAAAATGCTTGAAGGGTTTTCATGTGGAAAATGGATTAGACATGGAATGTAATCATAGAAAACAGGAGTAAGAGTAATGAGACTTGTAAAGAGGAAAATTTTGGTAAACACAAGAAAAATGTGTTAACCATTAAAGTTGTTTTAAATTTAAATGGTGTTTTGCTTTGTAAGGTAGTGAATGCCTCATCATTTGAAGGTTCCAAACAGAACCTGGATAAGCACAGGTCAGAAATTTTCTACAGAGAAAGTTACTGTTGATGGTAATATCTATGACCTTTAACCTCTCTCCATACATTAAACTTGTTTGCTTTCGGGTCTAATCTCCTGAGCTTTTTTTTTTTTTTAACATTTATTAATATTCATTTTTAACATGGTTACATGATTCATGCTCCTCCTTTCCCCTTCAACCCCGCCCCCCCGCAAGCCCCCCACCCATTGTCAAAGCGCATTTCCACTAGTTTTGTCATGTGTCCTTGATCAAGACCAATTTCCAAATTGTTGGTAGTTGCATTGGTGTGGTAGTTTCGAGTCCACATCCCCATCCATGTCCACCCCGACCCATACGTTCAAGCAGTTGCTTTTCTTATATGTTTCCTCTCCTGTAGTCCCTCCTCTGAATGTGGGTAGCATCTTTACAATAAATCCCTCAGAACTGTCCTGGGTCATTGCATTGTTGCTGGTACAGAAGCCCATTACATTCGATTTTACCACAGTATATCAGTCTCTGTGTATAGAGTTCTTCTGGCTCTGCTCCTTTTGCTCTGCATCAGTTCCCGGAGGTCTCTCCAGTTCGCCTGGAACTTCTCCAGTTTATTATTCCTTTTAGCACAATAGTATTCCATCACCCGCATATACCACAGTTTGTTCAGCCATTCCCCAATTGAAGGACATACCCTCCTTTTCCAATTTGTTGCCACCACAAAAAGCGCAGCTATGAATATTTTCATACAAGTCTGTTTATCTATGATCTCTTTGGGGTACAAACCCAGCAATGGTATGGCTGGATCAAAGGGCAGGCATTCTTTTATA